>NC_045740.1:18867605-18869488 GCF_008692095.1 Etheostoma spectabile
TAGCCTCATATCTAGCCTCATATCTAGCCTCATATCTAGCCTCATATCTCAATATTCATGTAATATTGATACATTGCCCAGATCCATAAAACAGATTCAGGCGTTAAGTGCGGATTCACAAATCTGAAAAGAATGCGTATGCATGTTTCTGTCTTTGTGCGCACACACAGTTTTAGTCATGAATCGGCACCCAGGTCTGTTCGGGTCGGGTCTTTGGGGGTTCAGGTATGGGTCAAGACCTCTGGCCAGGACTGTCCTCTTGTCTGTCCCGAATGCTCATCAGTCACGTGGCTGCTCTGTTTCTATCCATCCGTCTGCATGCTTGTCAAAGAGTCCACATCACTAAAAATGAATTATTATATCGGGGAAACTTGTACTGTCAGAACTCCGCTGGTTGTGTTTGCTGTTTTGCTCCCCCACACAAAACCCTGCTCGAGTTTGAACGTTTTTACATTAATACTTTATTGAAATCCGCAAAACCTGCCTCATGCTGTTAAGTCCCGTTCTCTGAGAGTGAGCTGAAGAGCATGCGGCATTATTCCCGTCTGCGTGAGCCAGGCTCGGCGTTGGAGAGGGAGGTTTGTGGTTTCAAATTGTTTCTGTGACACTGTGGGTCTTTTGTCAGCGGGGCACCGTCTGCATGCGATTGTTCCTCAGAGACTCGGGGAAGATTTTGCAATGCGGCGTGTGTCTCGAGTCCTTGTGCTGTGCAGTGTGCATGTCTCAGTGTGAATCATGTCAGTGTAATAATAACACAACTCAATTTTCTTTTGCAGCTTGCAAGGGATAAATCTACCTGACATCTTGTGAGTTGGGAGAAGTTCTGCTTTCACGTGTCCCTCTGTATCAGAACATAGAAAACTAAATGAAGGGAATAATCATGAGTGTCCTGCAGTTTTTACAACATGTTATCCTCCCTGACTTTTCATGTTTTGAGGGTAGAATTGATTTTAAGGATGTCATTGCTCACCTGGGAACAAAAGAAACATGTTCATGTGGATTGTTTATTTTATGTGTCTGGCTAACAGATCTTAGTGTACGATTTAAAGTGTAAGATCACAGTAGTACCTTTTACAAACAAATAAATTGTAGCACGTCAAACACAGTACAAAAAAATAAATCTTAAAGATCTCATTAATCTAAAAGACATGCTTGGTTTTGCTTTCTCATTCCCCCTCCCCTCATTGTCAAGACTCCCGTACCCACATCCCTCTGTTTCTTCTGGCCAAAAGTCATAAATAACAACCCAAAAGCCAGAGAAATTGCTTTGGTGGGACTTTGTTTGCGTGGAGCAGTTTTTACTCAGACAGAGGAGGTTCAAACTAAACTGGATGGTGACACACAGCTAATTAGCTACGATAGCTTTCTGGATTTGCGACCATCGAAGGTCAGGACTGTCGAGATGCCTTGTAACAGCTGGCTGCTATGTGTCAAAGTTGCCCCCACAAACAAATCCACTGACCGCAGCCATTCCTTTAAATGTAACTGATTCTGTTGCAAAAAGTTGCCGCTTTAAATGCTATTGGGATCGGGCCTTAAAACAGGCAATGTGCATAGAAGGAAATGCATAACAACCAAAACATGACATGTTATGAACTTTAGGTCAGTTATTGAGCAGAAATCGTTCTCTCTGTTTCTTGAATGCGAGGATTTGTCTCTTTTCTGTGATTTATATCATTGATAAAGTGGATTAACTTTGGGTTGTGGGTCGGACAAAACAAGATATTTGAAGATATCTTGGACTATCTCAACCTGTAATGGACAGTCGTCACTCATTCTGGACATTATTAAGGACTAAATGACCAGTTGTCACCCAAACAATGGAGAGATTAGTCAATATTGAATTAATTTCAATGTTATTTATAGTATCAATTCATAACAAG
>NC_045740.1:18869498-18869571 GCF_008692095.1 Etheostoma spectabile
AGACACTTTACAGATAGAGCAGGTCTAGACCCCACTCTGTAATTTACAAGGACCCAACAGTTCTAGTAGTTTC
>NC_045740.1:18869581-18871501 GCF_008692095.1 Etheostoma spectabile
AGCAACAGGGCGACAGTGGCGAGGAAAAACTTCTTTGAGGAAGAAACCTGGGACAGACCCAGACCCAGACCCAGGCTCTTGGTAGGTGGTGTTTGACAGTGCTGGTTGGGGTTGAAATGAAGAGAGGCAATAACAGTCACAGTAGAAGATAATTGAACAGTGACAAAAAAAAAATTGAGACTAATCTTTGGATATTTTGCTGTAGATTCAACTGTGACATCAGTGAGAGATCTGAGGTTTGATCTGAATTCAGCCACTTTCAGAGACATTTCTATATGTTTGAATGTGTCCGACAGGCTGTTTTAGAGTAAGTGAGTCTGCAGCAGAACTGGCTGCGTTGGTGGCCGTGTTTGGGGGGGGGGGGCACCATCACTCGACCAGGAGGCTGGTTGCGTTTCTTAAAAAGGCTCCTCACTCCGACTCCCCCAGCCTTTTTTCCCACAACACAGAACCACACTGTTCCTCTGCCTCACTTCACTTGGCCCTCCTCGATCAAATGAAGGAAAAAAAAAAGAGAAAAGCTGGCACTTCATTAGCGAGCACAGACGGGCGAGTGGGATTGTCCCGTTCCCCGGGGAGCAGGGCGGAGCGCGCTCAGAGAAGAGCACCACTAATTAGACATGAGGGGGATAGCCACCGAGTGTTTAATTGCACCGCGGACTCAGCCCAAAGCGTTTATTCCTGTGCGCCACTTGTTAAGGTAACAGTCTTTTAAAGGCGAAGTGAGAAAAGTGAGGGAGTGAGTGCTGCTTGTTTTAAACCCTCTTCACCCCTCCACCCCTCCACCCCTCCATCCCTCCATCCTACGGGTGGTTGTACACTTGGATGTCGGTGGCGGCGAGCGTTGCCATGTGTTGCTGTGTAACCTGTGCGCAGGGGAGAAGGCGGCGAGACGTCCATCTGTCTCTGTTTCAGCCAGTGCTGTGTTTACTGACTGAAAACCGCACAGCTCTGCACCCAAAAACCTGTTGAAGAAGCTGAATACACTCATTTTTATGTATTTTTCTCGGGATAAGATACTGAGCGTTTGTGATGTTATTCTGTGTCATCGTTAGTTGCACAAATTGCCAGTGAAGAAAGGATCAAACCAGTGAATGTGTGTGCTCAGTAAATACAAATGCTAAAGTGTTCTTTCCTTCATTTTTTACTCCTTAGATTTATTTCCATCTTTGAAAATCAGTTTGCTGCACAGTAATAATCCATCAGTCCACAACGTGTGCTTTTGATGACAGTGTTGATATACTGGATTTGATATTCGGCTGCTAAAAATGTTGTGTTTATGACCCATGTTGTCAGGAAATCAACTCTAGAAAGCAATCATGGAATGACATTTTGAAATGTTGACGTGCATTTGGTTCTTACTTACATTACAAAAAGGTTTGGTAATGTTTGCAATATCCTAATAATAGTATTTAGTTTCCAGGAAACAAATTAAAACTACACATCAAAGAAATTAGTTGGAAATTACTGACTAATACAGTATATAACAAAAACATTTAAAAATGTTTCTTTCAACTGCAAACTGTAAAGCCTTTTAAGTATGGTTCCTACTCACAGCTGTATTACCATCGACAGATCATGTGAATTAGACATGAAAACGAAATTAAGAATGACGTCGGCCCATCGATTTAGTGCAAGCCGCTGTCATTTGCAACTACAGTTTAGAGTTTTAGAGACTCCCTCCTCTTAAAAATGGAACATGCAAATAGGTTCACCGAAAAGTTATTTAAAGTGCCCATATTATGAAAAAAAAAATCTGAATGTCCTCGACCTTCAGTTTCCGGGTGAGCTGTTGAAAATCTGCACGGCTTTTAGCCGAGACAAGGTGGCTAACTGTGGTATGCTAGCACTAGCATGCTAGCTCTTTCTCAATGGCACAACACTGCTACAACACCCACTAGTTGACCATAATCTCCAAAA
>NC_045740.1:18871511-18875184 GCF_008692095.1 Etheostoma spectabile
CTGTCCCTGTTCTACTTCCTGTCCCGGTTCTGCAGGTATTCCACAAGTGTCCCTGGTCTAGAAGAAGTCTCCCAGCTGATCCAGCCTTGGACTGACCAAAGCTGGAGAAAGAGTTATCTAGCTGATGGGATCTTACCGAGATACTGAGCATGTGCAGCTCCCAACAAAGATAGTATAGAAGTGAGATGTCTCACTCTGGACCTAAAACAGAGACCTAAACACACAGGGTGAAAACAGGATCTGTGCAGTACAACAAAATATGGTGTCATTTTCAATCCACTGTGTTAAATCCTACATCAAAAACTGATGGATGGTTTGGAAAAGACTACTAGTACGTAAAAGAGTTGTGTGGAACAAATGAGCATTGTAGAAGATCCTTGTTGGAAAACACAGAAGCTCAATGTGAATAAGTGTGTTGTTGTTGTCTTTGTGGTGTTCGGTTAGTAACCCTCTCCATCCTTGCTGCAGTAACGGCTCGGCCACCTCGGAGGATTTGTTCTGGAAGCTGGATGCTCTGCAGATGTTCGTGCTGGACCTCCATTGGCCGGAGCCTGAGTTTGCCAAACATCTGGAGCAGAGACTCAAACTGCTGGCGAGCGACATGATGGAGGCCTGTGTCAAGAGGTCAGACTGAGAGGTCGCCACAGCTGGATCAGGACCTCTGGGTTCACATCTGTCTGGGTCCTTCTCACTCTTTTGTTTTTTCTTTTTGTGCCGCACATCTACCGACGTGAATCCCTTTTTTTAATACTATAAAGATAGAAACCACAGTGTAAATTCACACAGCTGTCCCTCCAGTAATTGGCTTCTCAGTTCAAGACCTCCACAAGCTCAAAAACAAATCCAAGCAAACTCATTTCTAACCTAAAAAAACAATCCTTAAAGCTCAACAACTGAAATCTAACCTGCTTTTGTAAAGCTTATTAACAGTGTTACTCAAAGCATTTTTAGTTCTGTGGACTTTATTGTAATTTAACAAAAAGTTTCACAAAACTGTGTCACAGTTCTACAGAACATTTGTTACACTTCAGCCATTTTTTTGACCAACAACAGTACAAACCTCTTTTTGTGTTTTTGCCCCCACAGAACCAAATCTGCATTTGATTCCAAAATGCAGAAAGCGAGTAAGTCAACGGACTTCCGGGTGCCGTTGTCCGTCTGCACCATGTTCAACTTGCTGATGGACGCCAAGAAGCAGTGCTCCAAGCTCTGCGTGCTGGACACCGGTCAGGAGGTAAGCTAACGGTCAAATAGTCTCTCATTGCCAGACCTTCCTCCACAGCGCTGCAGAGGAGGGTCTGGCTAGTCTACAAAGCATTCTGGGATGGGAGAAAAACGTGCTTTGGGATATTGGCATTTCTTTAAACCAATCACAATCGTGTTGGGCGGCACTAAGCACCGAGTAGAGCCACGGGGCCTCTGCAAAACAGATAGTCTAGCTAGCTGTCTGGATTTACCCTGCAGAGACCTGAGGACCAGGTAACCATAGTCCTCAGATTGGACAGATAGTCTAGCTAGCTGTCTGGATTTACCCTGCAGAGATCTGGGGACCAGGTCACCATAGTCCTCTGATTGGACAGATAGTCTAGCTAGCTGTCTGGATTTACCCTGCAGAGATCTGAGGACCAGGTAACCATAGTCCTCAGAAATCCACCAGAGGTTAGAACACAGATGCAAAGACAGAGGAAGGTAACGGACATCCGGCCAAAAAGAGGGACACCTGGCAGAATTGCCGGCGGCACCGGAGAAATCCTGGAAGAGGAACGTTGTTGATATAGACCGGGGCTGCATGGTATGAGGAAAATATGTGGTAACATTGTTGAATATCGCAATAACCATATTACTTGCAATACCCAAACTGTGTACTTAAAGTTACTCAGTTCTGCACCTTTCAGTAGTAAAATACAAAATTGCTTGTTGAATTTAGCACAATTGATAGGAAATCATTTCCAACATTATTTTATTGAACAAATTGAAGATTTAATTGAACATAAAAGGCACCACTAAAAAAAAAAAAAGAATGACTGTTACATTTTAAAAAGCAGTTTTCCGCTGATATTTTCTTCTTGTCTTCTGCAATGTGGTTACTGCGCCAGTTGAAAATGATTAGGTACATATCAGAAGTTGAAAAATGCAAAAATGTTGTTACTTATCCCCCGAATCCACTGAACTATCGATGTGAAAGTGCCCTAGGAAAACTATTGTATTGTATTACAAGTTTTCTGAAATTCCACTGTTTAAATATGCAATTGAGGCATTATCGAATTACATCTTTTGGTGAATTTAGGTAGAAATCAACAGGCACTAACACCTACATTTTGGAAGGTTTATTTCCAGTAGTCTTTGAAGAAGACATGTTATATAAGCGACATAACCCAAAGATTGAACTCTGCGCTGAATTATGTCATCTTTGTGAGTGAATCTTTTTTTTTTTTAATTGCAGCAATTCCACTGAGACAGATTGATTTCGGTCTGATATCATAACCCGCCGCTGATCCTGGCATTATCTCATTTCTAGAAATAATCTCAAAGAAGAGGAGAAACTTGAACAAAAGGAATCTTCTTCCCGTTGGCAGAATATTTTCCTTTTGTTTGTAGAAAAACGAGTCTTGGCTGAATTTCAGGCTAAATCACTTAAGACGGACGGGCGGTCTGTATTTTTCAGTTTGCATCTCACAGCTTCCCATCAGAGACTCATCCCTCGCTGAGCGAAAGTGTGTCAGCTTCTGAGAAAAAAACACCCTAGCCGTCTTTTATTTTAAAACTCACACTGAACAGGTCGGGTCAAACCGCCAGAGCAGCCACTAAAAATGTGACTCTTTCCCTCCCAAAAAAATCCAGCAGGCGGCCAGTTCAGGTGTATTTGTGTTCACTTGAAAACAGCCAAACGCTCGACTCAAGCTATTAAATGGATGACCGTGACGCCCGAGCGAGGCGGGCGGCCTTGGCTTCGCTGAGAGCGAAACCCTTGGCCGCAGACAGAGAGCTAAGCTCGCTGCTCTCTTGCCCTTCAGATTGCTTTCTCCGGCTTCCAACAAGCCACCGCTGCTCAATAAAACACACGGTCTTGTGCATTCATTCCCAAATACCTGCCTGCAGAAGGACACTCTGTGTTCCAGCTCCATACACACACACACACACACACAGGATCTGCACAGAGACTGCTTCTAGTGTTGTATTGGCATGTTTTATTAAACATTTTTTTCCGAAATGCTAAAACAAAGACGATTTCAGCCACGGCGAGACCAGTAACTACAATAAAAAGAGGAAATAAAGGGGGCGGGGTCACAGCAACAGGTAGAGTTGCAATTCCAAATCTTTCTGTACAATTAATTGTCTCTGAAATTATTGCACTTCACAATTCAGTTGTCTCTTTCAGTCGGATTTAAAAAAGACATATTAATGTAGTACTTTTTTAAACAAATTAAAGGTTTGAATGAACTCCAGGATACATCTTTTGGTTATATGACTGTCAGCAGTCCAACAAAGTGCTGCCGCGATGGACTGAACGCTGAGAGATGCATCAACACATGCTCAAGATTGTATTGCAATGATTTATTCCTCCACACGTAAAGTACAACTAGCACTGCAGTTACCAAATGTAAACTTACTTTGTGTGTGGAAATGAGTGCGTTAGTGCGGCGGTCAACAGGAAACGTTCGCTCCCAGGCTC
>NC_045740.1:18875194-18884138 GCF_008692095.1 Etheostoma spectabile
CCCCCCCCCCCCCCTCTCTCATTCTTTTTTTAGTGCAACTCAATGTTCAATTTGTTCAATACAAGGTTGTTGGAAATGACTTCCTTTCATTTGTTTTAAATCCAACAGACAATGTGTTGTATTTTAGCAGAATACTGAAAGCAGCAGAACTGAGTAGACTTTAATATCTGTTTATTTATCACAAGTAATATTGTCATCGCTGCATTCAACAACGTTGTCACATATTTTCCTTGTATTGTGAAGTCCTACACTTGAACTGATATAGATGTGTTTAGGTGTCTAAAATGTTTATCTGCTGCCCCCGTCCATAGCAGGACATTGCTTAGCTCCTGCGTTGGTACTCCTGTCTGCAGAAGTAGCTCATACAACTACACTTGAAAACATCCGAACCAGAGCTTTAAGGTCTTTTCCCGTCCCTGATTTAACCCTCGGATGACAAACGACGCACTGGCGATTCCAAACGACGATTGACAACACTCAAATTCAAAAAGCTTAAATACAAAATTTCATTTAAGCCTTTTTTTTTGGACTATTTTTTTATTCATGTTTTACACAACTTGTGTGAAACCCAAGATTTTTAGAAATTGGTTTCAAGCACCAAAACAATTGAGTGTACGTTTGTTTTCACAAGAGATTTTAAAAGATTTCAAAAAGCAAACATCAACTCTTCTGCTTTAGGCAAAATTATCTCTTTACACATTGCTCAGAAACCCATTTGGGCCTCACTTTACAGATAGTTAAGTGATGATATGAAACGCATCGGGATCATGTTATAACCAAATACCCTTAAAAGGGGAATTTAAAAAAGATATACTATATAAAAATGCCCTTTGACCTCAGAGACCATCACGTTTAGGTGCCAACAAACAAGATGTCTGAACTGAAAAGACACAGAACACACAGAGATCACATATTTACACGAGCAAAGATTGTAGAACAAAATGTCATAAATAAAGATTAACAGGTTGAATTGAGATGTCAACTAATAGAGAATTTTGTGTGTGTCCACTCGAGGGGGACAAACCGATTCGGTCCTTCTGGGTTTCCTAACGCTTCACGCCCTCGGTTGTTGTTGTCGGACTGAACTCGATTCAGCCACAAAAAACATGTGATTAACCTTGATAATTAAATGTTTCAGTGTTTGATTGAAGACATTATTTTGTCCAAATCGTTAACGTGCATTTTCAAAAAGGGGAATAGCTTTTATTACTCGTCTGCTTTCTGCTCGTTCCACACGTTTTGATTTTAACAGGCGACAAAAAAAAGAGAAACGTCAGGAGCCACAGGGTCTGGTTGACTTGATCAAGTTTGATTTCCTAACTCAGAGATGTGTTGCAAATTCGGACTATTACTCTTTCTCGTTCAGTGTCACGATATAATGTGTGTGTGTGTGGCGACTTTTGACATGAAATATTTGATTTACTGTCAAAGCTATGGTGAAAATGGGAAATGTAAAATCCACAGAAAGATTGAAGACATTAGTGGAAAGATATTTCATGATTACTTCTGTGGATATATCATTTTTAATTATAAAAAAAATTAAATTACTGATAATGTATTAAAATGATGTTTTTTCCTTGTCCTTGCCTGATGTCCTCTCCCCTGTCCCTCGTCTCCATTCGTCCTGGATATCGCTTGAATCCCAGATTGACAAACAATGGGTAAGTCGTTGTTTTTTTCCTGTCACACAAGCTCCACCTAAGCAAAGGTTTTCTTGTTTCTAAATCATATTCCTTGTAAATGAAAGAACCGGAGTCATTAACCCAGCAGAATATCACACAGAAGTACATTTTAGTTTTATGTTTTCTGTTGATGTAAAAGTGGAGCCTTTTCCAGTGGCAGTGGGAGCGGTGGAAGAAGTATTCACATCCTAAAAATACTAATACCACACTGTAAAGATTCTCTGTTGCAAGTAAAAGTCTTGCATTGAAAATATTACTTAAGTAAAAGTATGCACATCAGGAAAATGTACTTATACTATTTAAAGTAATAGTACTCAGTGCAGAAAAATCCTCACATTTTAGAAACTGGAGATAAAACAAAGGGTTGAAAAAGCCACGAACAAACGTGTGTTTACTGGGCCAATCATTTCTGCTGTAAGCCGTTATATTGTTGGATTGTCTCATTTTTTAAATTAACAAAACATTTAATAAACTACATGTGTTTTATGTGCAAACATGTTAATTTAGTAACTGGTAACAAAAGCTGTCCGATTAATGTAGTGGAGTAATAAAGTCCAATATTCCCCTGTGAAAGTAGAAGTAGAAGAAAAGACTCAAGTATATATAAGTATAACTAGTACCTCAAATTTGTACTTAAGTACAGTGCTTGAGTAAATGTACTTACAGTAGTTAGACTCCACCACTGGACAGTGGCTAATCTGATGTTAGATGGTGTGTTAGAAGTGCTCGGCCCTTTACTGGACCTGCAGTGAGCTCTGCTAATGTAAAGCATCATGTTATCGGCATCAGGTGAAAACCTTATACATACACGTTTTCTTTTTTCAGATTATTTGAAGGGGACATATTATGCTTTTCCTTTTTTTCTGCCATATGATGTTACAAAAGCTGTGCTCGAAATCGTTCCCTATCACAAAAATAGTTCACTATATAGTGTGTTGGAATTCTCTGTGGTAAATTTCATTCACTGTACTATCCACTATTGTACTCCCTTATATAATGCAACGCCGCAATGTTTTCCCCGGGGAGAAGAAGAAGCAGAAGCACCCACGGAAACTAAAAAGGAAAAATGGAGCAGGCTTCTTTTTCTAAACAGTGAAACTGTAACTTGCAACCTTTTACTCCTGAGTGCTGTTTGTTTTAGATACATACTTTATTAGAAGTATTTTGGTTTTGGTTTGTTTACATGATGCTGGGAACGCCCATCTCCGTCACACAAATAACCAGCGCATCTAGTGACGCAACAATATTTTCAATGTAGTGTCCAAAATCTTGTTTGGTTGTTCCATTATATAGTTCACTATTTAGGGAATAGGGATTGAGTGAATGAGGGAACGGTTTCAAACACAGCTATAGTCAGAGGTTCAAATAATGAGATATTACGTACAGTACGTAAATCCTTTCTTTTTTTCTAATCTCTGCTGAAGCTGATTTCTTTAAAAGGTCCTCTTCTCTAGCCACATTACTACAGTGTTACATGCACCGCTACATGTAGCTACATGCTAAAATCAGGGCAACCTTTAATCTTGGTTAATTTTTCTCCACTTTTGGATCACATTCCTGCTGGAACATGTCCGCCCATGTATTTTATGGTTAAAAATCCTTCATTGGTCACATTTAACGATAGAAAGCCGCTTCGAAATGTCCGTCCCTGCTATATGTGCAAAAGTTAAAGAAGGCAGTTTCTTGCTGCCTTCATGTGGTGTTGATATAATCATAAAAATGATTTTCCTACTAACAAAATTCCCACTGCATTAACAGTGTTAGATTGGGCAGCCTTCTGCGCTCCTCGAGTGCCTTTCTAGCTTCCCATGAATATGGTTCAGTTGATGCACGTCCATGTTGCCTTGCCAGTAGGTGTTGTGAATGAGGCCTCCTGACCTCTGACCCGTTACCAGCAGGCTGAAGTCCTTGAAGAACTCTTGAAGACCTTTTGTGTGGTCAGTTTTATGCCACAGGTCTTAAACTCTGTCGATCTGCAGCAAATCATTTTGGCCATTTCTAACGCCTCTGCGACAAATTCTGCTGCCCCCTCTTCACTTTTACCTCTTGTATAGGGGCGTCCAGATTTTGATTGGCTGCAGACGTTGGGAATTCAACCGGCAAGCGAGCAGACCACTTGGGAAGAATTTGCACTTGACAGTTTAATCCAGAAACTCCTGTGTTACGGGATTAACGAATTCTGCTATTAGAGACCCTCTGTTAAACTGGGCTGATCAGCGGAAATCAATGAAAATGCTAATCAGTCTGCTGTCTTTTTCTTGCTGTTGTCATTTAGATAGTGTCGGGGGGGGGGGGCTGTTGTCGGTCATGTTGAAAATGTGACCCGGTTCAGATTCTAAAACATCTCACAGAGCTGAAGTAGCAGCGGCGGCTGCAGCTCAACGACCAGATAATGTTTTTAAAAGCTCTTATTGTTCTTTTTTTTTTTTCTTTTTTTTTTTTGCTGCACCAATAGCAAAGACCAAACAATTTCTCCTCCTCCTCCTCCTCTGCTTTTTTTATGCCAGCTTTTGTAGAAACAAAGACGGAAAAAGCAGCAATGTTAATTGAGGTAAGAAGGAACAAAAAACGAAGAGCTCTCAAGATCTGCCAGAACGATTCGGCCGCTGAGAGAGAGAGAGAGAGAGAGAGAGAACTGCCATTTTGCAGACTTGTAGAAGAAGAAAAAAAACATTGGGGCTGGCGGCGGTGACCTCCTGGACCCACAATTTGTCAGCGATCTATACGCTTTGTTGATTGAAATTTTTAATTTGGGTGTTCTTTAGACGGCCAGTGAAAGGGCATTGTCGCCAAGAGATGAACTCCCCTGCTGCTGCTGCTGCTGCCATTCAGCGTCAGCCCCAGCCTTTTTTTTTCTCCTCCTTCCTTCAAGGGAAAGGTGATGAATAGGCCATGAATATGTTTTGGGGGTGGGGGGGTGGGGGCAAACAAGACATGAAATGGCGGATTAATTGAATCTTGTGTGAGCCTTTGGTCCTCGCAGCTGGACCGGTGCTTTAGAGAAATACAAGGCTGCTCTAATTGTAGGGAGACGCACAAAAAGTATCCTTCAGATTCCTTCGCTTTTTTCCAGCGCGGACGGGAATGTCATTCAGCCGCATAATGGCCCTATTAGCTGCTTAACTCAGCGCCGTTACACGGATGGTAGGTTTTTCACGCCTCCCCGGTTTCTGTTGTTTGTGGTGTGTGTGTGTGTGTGTGGGTGTGTGTGTGTTGTGTGTGTGTGTGTGTGTGTGTGTGTGTGTGTGTGTGTGAGATGTTCACACAAAGTGTTGTAGGTTTTTCTTTCTGTCTCTTACAGCGCAGACAACACCGTTGTTCCCTGTCAGCGAGGCGTTAGCCATTGTGTCCTGTCGGTTACCTGAAATAATAATGAATAAATGAAAATACCATTGCTAACCCCCCTGTCTCCCCCCCCCCCCCCCCCGTCCCCCTCGTCCCCCTCCTCGCCCTCTCTGCAGCAACAGTACCACTCAAAATCGATGTTCTGATTGACGAGGCGTTCAAAGACATGATTTCCTCCTCGTCCACAAGGTAAAACGCCTTTTTAGCCAATCAAATCCTCTCACTTCACTGGCTGTTTACACTCAGGGTTTCTTATTATTTTAGGCCGCGTCAAACCGAACTCTTTTTAATAGGCTTACACGTCCTGTTATTTACTCATTATTTAACTCTTTGGATTAGATTTTTACTCTTGATAGAAATTATGATGGATTTAACTCTTTTAATGATTTTATTTACTTTATTTCTTTTTTTGTTTTTTCAGGGGATTTGACAAATTAATGCATGTATATTTTAAATTTCAGTAGTTTTTTTTGTGTTGAAATTGTCTTTACTTTAGTATTATAATTTGTATTAAAAAAAAATGTTGCGGCTGACTAAGCTTTCCTCTTAGATTTTGGATGATTGAATGACAGGTCGCTGTACCAGACTCAAGACAATAGAAACATCTATACATGTATTTGTATATGAATATGTGATTTTTGCAGGATTGAAAGTTCATAAAAAACTACATACACTACACACATAGAAAAGTGAAGGCAGTGCATTGTTTTTGTGACCCCCCCCCCCCCTCCCCTGTCTGCAGTTTGCCGCTGTTTTAGACGCGTCCTCTCCAAACTCTCGAGATACGATGAAGGGACATTCTTCTCTTCAATCCTCTCTTTCACAGTGAGTAGCCTTCTCTTTGTCCCAGGAAACTCACTCAGGCAACCTGTTTGCTGGAAACCAGACCTCCCCAGCTGATCTTCAGTGTCATTCTCCTTCTCCCCCTCTTCCCCCCCCCCCCCCTTTAAAGGTGAAAACTGCTGCCAAATATGTGGAAGTCCCTGTGAGTCCGTCGATCTGCCTTCTGTTTTATTATTCACCCTGTCGGTCACAATCGGCGTCCGTGTTTGTGTTTCAATCCGCATTCAGACAGTCGGAGCGTCGGCTAGAAATGCAAAGCGGCTGCTCTTTGCATTCAGCCTCGCTCATGTGCTTGTTGGATTTTTATGTGTGTGTGTGTGTGTATGTGTACTTTTGTCATCATACCATGTGAAAGATAAAGAGGTTTTGGTTTTTTTTTTTTTTTTTTATTCCATCTGCAGCTCATGAGCCAAAGATCACACAACAAGCCTAATTAATTGCACTCTTGTCCTCTGAGATGTGTTTTGCTGAAGTGTTGCTTTGTGGGCGACAGCGTTTGGGTGTGGAGCGGTTAATGAACGGCGGCGATGTGGCAAAGATCAAAGGCCGCGGCAGGGAGGAGGAGGAGGAGGAGGAGGAGGAAGAGGAGGAGGAGTAGGAGTTTAAAGTGTGGAGGTGATGAGGCGTTAACGCTTTGGCGATGTTGGAGGTGTGAAGGAGAGAGCGGCGTAATCTCCAGAATTAGATCTCACAAAGATAAAGATGACCCCTTGATTTCTAAAGTGATTTACAGCTCAAAATTAACAAAGTACAATTCCTCTGTGATTTGTGTTTTTGCACGTTTTGCTTTGTCCATCTCTTTGAAATGAATTCTGGCAATTTAAAAAGAAAAAAAAAAAAAAAAAAGGCATCCACTGGGATTAAATATATTTAACTTCGGTTTTCCCAAAGCTCTCCGGCTTCGATCCAAAAGGCACGAAACACTGTGAAGGGAACAGAATACGTAAAAAGCAAAGTGTATTATTTCTCCTGTCTTACTCAAAGTATTTAAAATTAAATGTTGAACGACATACATGACATTTCCTCTTGTATGGCAAAACTAGTTGATTTTGATGCTCTCGGTGCTCAACATCTACCGATGGGGTCGCTTAAAAAAAAAAAAAAAAGAAGTAATATAAGTATTATTTAAAGGGCAGATGTCACACCCGCCTTCTTAGGCAAGAATAACATACACATCAATCAGTCAAATTCAATTAAATCTAATTAACCCTCTGAGGACAACAGGAGCTCACACTCCTAATGTATTATTTTTATTTAATTAAAATGCGACGTTACAAAATTTCATTTGAAGTTTATTCAGTATTTTAATCATACATAACCTAAGACTCTGGTAAACTCATTTCCAGCGTGATCACGTAGACTTGTATCATGTGGATGCGCCGACGGTTTGGCTGTCGTTACTTCCTCGTGTGTGGGGGGGGGGGGGGGTGGGAGCCTGGATAGCTCAGCTGGTGGAGCGAGCGCCCATGTATGGAAGCTTACTCTTCCACGCAGCGGTCCCGGGTTCGACTCCGACCTGCGGCCCTTTGCTTCATGTCATTCCCCCGCTCTCTTCCCTTTCATGTCTTCTGCTGTCCTATCAAAATAAAGGCTGAAAAAAAAAAAAAATTACGCACTATAGCTTTAAAGTGTAAAATCACCATTAGACATGGTCTCAATGCTTAAAGGAACTTAGACAGCAACAAAACAATTAACCCTCATGTTGTCTTTGGGACAAATGGACCCGTTTTCAGGTTGAAAAGAATTTGTCACAAAAAAATGGGCCGTCGAAATAAGTGCTGAAAATGTCAACAATATAAATATTCAAAAACTTTGGAAAAAAACACCAAAAACATAAAACCCCACAACATTGAAGAAGTAACAAAAATGTGGGAAAAAGCAAGGTGGCACTAATCTCCAATTAGAGCCGAGCCGAGCAGGTACCAGTAATGAAAAAACTTTTTTTTTTTTTTTTTTTCATGGTTGACGGGAAGACAACACAAGGGTTATACAGCATTAAAGAAGACATGACAAACAACACAAAAGCAACAACATAAGTGAATAAGTGAAACAGGTTCGTTTGTGCAGGTCGCACAACGGATGGTGTGTTCTGGTTGGCTGTAATATACCCGGTATCCTTAGAAACAGGGTCCATGTTGGATGTTGGGCTCCTCACAGATTAACCCCCAGTGCCCAAGCAGAAGGAAATGTGCCCCTCATCTACAGAGAGGTAGAGGGTACGCCGGGGACATGTCCCCCACACTTACATGTGTGTGTGTGACGCGCCCAGTTGACCCTAATGTTGTCTTCCTGTCCATGAACTTGTTTTCCTTCCTGGTCAAAATTGAACATTAACTTTGCTTTTTCCAATTTTTTGCGCTTTTTTTCATGGTCAACGAACCTTATTTAAATTACATTATATCCCTAATTTTTGAGTTTTTAAAAAATAAAATCTGAAATTATGAATTATTCTGACTAATAGTTGAGATCAGAGGATGTTGAGTGGATCTCCCACTGGCTTATGTCAATGTTTAGTCGGGATATTAAAAGCATTTTTCTTTTTCAAATGCCATGACATTGAATAAAATTCAATGGAAATTACCTTTAATTGTACTTACGATGAATGTGCACCCATGCACATGTGTGAGTGTGTATCTGATGAGCACCTTGTACGCCAGCCTCGGCCACAGTGTGTGAATGTGTGTGTGTGTGTATGGTGAGTGGTTCCTGTATGATGTAAAAGAGCTTTGAGTAGTGGTTAAGACTAGTAAATTACTATATAAAAGCAGTCCATGTACATTTACAAATATAAAGGATTTGCAGTGTTAAGGTCGTTAAACACCGGTGGCGTGACGAAAATGCAAAATAATCTGCAAATATTTCACATCCAAACTATTCACACCGGCAGAGATGTGAATTTGCAACAGTTTTCAACAAAAGTTTCGGATAATCGCACCAGCTCAGTGTCTATCCATCCATCCATCCGCCCATCCATCCATCCGCCAACCCATCCATTCATCCATCCATCCATCCAACCACCCATCCATCCATCCATCCATCCGCCCATCCATCCGCCAACCCATCCATCCATCCGC
>NC_045740.1:18885120-18887733 GCF_008692095.1 Etheostoma spectabile
CAACTGGAGATCCCTCAGATCCACCATGACCCTAACCCTAGAGCCTTGTCACCAGAAACCGGACGCTGACTGAAGCTTGTCACTCCGACCCTGACGGCCTAACCCTAACCTGGTCACTCCAGCATCCTGACCGACCCTAACCCTGAGCTTGTCACTCATGATCCTGAACCTACCATAACCTCGTCACTCCAGATCCGGACCCTAAACCCTGAGCTCTGTCACCCGTCCAGACCAGATCCCTGACCACCTGAGACCACCTGGTCACTCCAGATCCTGACCCTGACCCTAACCCTGAGCCTGTCCTCCAGATCTGACCCTAACCTCGCACTCCAGATCCTGACCTGACCTAACCCTGAGCCTTGTCATCCAGATCCTGACCCTAACCCTACAACCCTCGGCACTCCAGATCTGACCCTGACCCTAACCATGAGCTTGCAGCCAGATCTACCCTAACCCTCGTCATCCGATACTGACCCTCACTAACCCTAGCCTTGTCACTCCAGATCCAACCCTAGACCCTAACCCTGAGCCTCACTCCAGATCCTGACCCTGACCCTAACCCTGAGCCTTGTCACTCCAGATCCTGACCCTGACCCTAACCCTGAGCCTTGTAACTCCAGATCCTGAACCTGACCCTAAGCCTCGTCACACTAGATAAATTTGATTTATGAATTATTTTTGCTGTTTATTCAACATCCATTAGTTGACATTCTGTCTTATGCAGACATTCAAAAATATCAAAATAATAAAAAGAATGTTGACTGATTGCCAAAACTAGGAAAACATTAGGATATATATTTTAACCACGCACATTTCAAGTGTATCCATGAGATGGCTTTGTATTTCTTTAGTTTTACTTACATTTCGTTGTTTTAAAACACCAAAACTAACGTAGATGTCATTGGAGAAGTAGTCCTGTCCCCTTATTTGTATTTCAATTTGCATAATAATGAATGCCAATTAGAGTTCTGAGATCCTCAAAGATAAAATGAAATAAGCATAATTAAAAATTTCAAGGGGACAAGTAATGATTTATATGAATTAAATTACTTAATTAAGAGTACCAAATAAGTACAATATGATTCAAATATATAAGTTTGCTGTGTTTTTGTATTTTACGTGTTGCATTTGCTGAACCGCAGATGTGAGAACATTCGACTCTGTCATTAACAAATGAGAGATAATGAGCAGCCCAACAATCTCACCCGATCTCCTTAATCCCCCTCCCCCGCCGTGGTACATCCCACTTCTCCCATCATGCTCTCTGGTTCCCGTCCAGACTTCCTCCTCCCCTGAAATTATAATGTAACCGCTACCTTGGCCTTTTTGGTCTTTTGTGTGGAGGAAACCTGATGCAGGTAAGCCTCTAGTCCAGGTGGGACGACAAGGGGGGGCGGGGCCTCCGAGCTCCCCCCCCCCCCCCCCCCCGCACCATGTCACGAAAACATGAAGCTTTCGCCCTTGAGTGTTTACATTTTGGAGACTTCTCTTCTCTTATTATAGATAGAAATACTTTTCATCACATATTTACATTTATCTGACAACTGACAACTATTATACTTTAATTGTTACATTCAACAGAGATATCAACTTACTCTTTCTTTTTTTTTTTTTCTTTTTTTTTACTTTTGTCAAGTTGTTAGGAAATTTGACACATTTCAATTTGAACTTTGAGAGAGTTTTTGAGAAATTATTGCACCAGGACAAGACTTTCTTTCTTTCTTTCTTTCTTGTTTGCCTTTCCGTCTTCAATTAATATAAAAGATACAATATCATCACTATACTTATGTCACGATACAATGTCTAAAGATTATTTTTTGGGCATTTTTAGGCCTTTAATGGACAGGACAGGTGAAGTTTTTTGTGAAAGGCAAGGCAAGGCAGCTTTATTTGTATAGCACATTTCAGCAACAAGGCAATTCAAAGTGCTTTACACAAAATCAGTTAAACAGATAAAACACAAGTAAAAACAGTTAAAAATCACAAGCATTAAAAACCGGTAAGACAGTTAAAAACAAAGAGAAACATAAAACACAAAATAAAATTTACAGTGCAGCATAAGAAATTTAAAGAAATGATTAGTCATTTAAAGAAAGGCCAGCATCAAATAGAAAGGTCTTCAGCCTTGATTTAAAGAGACTGAGAGTAGCAGCGGCTTACAGGTTTCTGGGAGTTTATTCCAGATAGAGGCGCATAGAAACTGAAAGCGCTTCACCCTGTTTAGTTCTGACTCTGGGGACCGAAAGTAGACCTGTCCAGATGACCTGAGAGGTCTGGTGGTTCATAGTGTAGTAGCAGACCTGTCCCAGATGACCGGAGAGGTCTGGGTGGTTCATAGTGTAGTAGCAGATCAGCAATATTTTGGAATAACACGTTAAGTGATTTATAAATCGAAGAGTACTTTGAAATCAATTCTTTGAGACACAGGAAGCAGTGTAAAGACTTCAGAACTGGAGTGATGTGATCCAGTCTCTGGTCTTAGTGAGGACTCGAGCAGCAGCGTTCTGAATCAGCTGCAGCTGTCTGATTGAAAGGGGAGAGAGAGGGGGAGTGACATGCAGCAAAGGGCCCCAGGCCGGATTCGAACCCGGGCCGGCTGCGTCGAGGAGTAAA
>NC_045740.1:18887743-18890389 GCF_008692095.1 Etheostoma spectabile
TAAACATGGGCACCCGCTCTACCAACTGAGCTATCTGGGTGCCCGTCACGATACAATGTCATCGCGATATGTCACAATACGATATTCTTGCGATTTTAAACATCATCGTCATATCAGCGTCCACACACCGCCCCGACCGTGCTGAACTCCAGAACCATGACACCCGTTTCAGAAGAGTCCCAGTCGGCCCTATTTGATGTCCTCCCAGACAAACCTGGATCCAACATGTGATACGTTCTCTACTTTAACTCCGCCCTGGTGTTGTCCTCCGATTGACCATGCAAAGATTTTTATCTCTGTCAAAACTTAAAACTTTTTTTCAAAATTTCACTCGCTTTTCACAATTCTTTTGTCACTTTTTTTGTTTTTGTTTTTTACCATTTTTATTTCACATGCTATAACATTTGATAATACACCCAGATTTAATACAAATAATGAACTCATCATTTATTTTACTTGTGATAAGCGTTGAATGGGAGAATCCATGTTCTCTTTTTTGACAAGTAGGTTGAAAGAAACCCAAGTTTCCCAAAAAAGCAACTTTGAAAATGGGTCAAATTTGACCCGAGGACAGCAGGAAGGTTACATAAATGTTTCAGTGAAGTGTGTGAATGTGCCGTAAAGGAGTAATATTACTGATACTGTAAAGGGTTGGAGTCCTCCAGCGTGTGTGTGTTTCTCACACTGACTCACACGTGTTCAGCAGGACGGGCGTGTTCACGCCGGCACGGCCAAGACTCCGGTGATTGACAGCCACACATGCTCAGATCCGACATATGCAACGCTGGCAAAGCAGGAACACAAACACCGGGGGAGTGCTCATCATCACTGGCACTCCACCATGTTTAACACAACACGCTTCTGCAGGAAAGCATGTTCAAAACATATGAACTAACTCTTGCCAGGGGTGCTCTGGAGGACCGTGGATCATAATATCATAATACCCCCCGGTTTGAGTCTGCATCGGGACTTTTGTATATTAAAAGGCCAAAAATGCAGCCAAAAACAATCTGAAAACTTTACTGGCAATTCCAAAAGATTAACCCTCATGTTGTCTTTGGGTCAAATTTGACCCATGTTCAAAGCTGTTGTTTTTATATCCGAGATAAAGGAAGTCGAACCACGGGTGAAAAATGTTGGAAAAAGCGGCAAAATTTATGAGAAAAAAAAAAAATCTAAAATACAAAAAAACTTTGTAAAAAGCAACAAAAATGTGGAGAAAAGGGGGAAAACGTTTTTCATGGTTAAAGAAAGATAATTTGTCTCCTTTTGCTGGTGCACCGTACACTGTCAAACTGTAGGAAACGATCTGATTAAACAACATTTAATTAATGTGCACTTTAGTAGCTGTTAAAGTGTTTAATTGGAGCGGAATGGGATTTTCAGACATTTTGCATGTGATGAATTCACGTGATACATAGACGTGATGGTGAAATATTTCACATGTGAAAACAATTTGGGGCACATGTGCTTTTCAACATTTTACATGTGAACTATTTTAGTTCAATATAAATAATGCTATTTTACCAGAGGTGAGGTTTTATACAAGTTTATAAATGTCATGTTTCCTTACGTCAAGGAACTATTCGTAAATAACAACGGCCTTTAAACAGCAGTGCCTTAAAGAATATGGACTGCAAATTAAAAACCCTGCGTACGGATTTGAAATGATCGACTAGTTCATAAAAATAAATCAACTGAAAATGTATCCATAATCGTCTAATCAATCATCCACAAATACATTACAACATTATCTGGTTCCTGTTTTCTCAAATGTGCTTTTTTTTTTTATTTGATATGTTAAAATATTCAGCATTAGAGATGGTTTTTAGACCCTTGGTCGGATAGAAGAGGCTGTCTGACTGCTGATGGATGCTGTAAATGAAATCCATCATTAGTTGCAGCTGAAGTCTTTATTGATGTATGAGCAGTCAACAAAACACTGGCTCGGGGTTCAACGAACAAATTCCACTCACTCAAAGTCTATTTTTTACTCGCCCCTATACAAATTGTGTTGTTTTTTTTTTTTAATTCTGGAAAAAACATTGAAAAAAAGCATAGAATAAAAAACCAAGGAAAACCATAATTAAAAGATAAATATGTCTCAAAAGCATTTACAAATTGGAGAAGAAAAGAAATCCAAAGAGTCAAACTCAATTCTCCATTGGCCAATGGCACATTCAAATCAAATCATTCAGCAAGCGTTCTCCGAGGGGGAAAGAGAACAGTAACATCATTTATGCTGCATTGGTGCCCAAATGATGGACAGCGTTTATTATTAAGTCCAAGACCAGAACTAGTCGAGTCCAAGACAAGACGAGAGTCCAAAAAAGGTTTTGAGTTCAAGTAAAGACCGAGTCCAGGACAGGAAAAAAAGCTCTTAACCCTCATGTGGTCCTTGGGTCAGATTGACCTGTTTTAAGTTCATTTTCTTTTCTTTTTTGTCACAAAAAATGGGCCACCGAAATAAACGCTGAAAATCAACAACATTAAAAATATCAAAAAACTTTGGAAAAAACACCAAAAACATCAACAACAAAAAAATCACCCACAACATTGAAAAAGTGACACAAATGTTGGAAAAAAAAAAACTATAGACAACACAAGGGTTAAGCATGACAGTATCAAGACAATCATTTTGGGTTT
>NC_045740.1:18890399-18893702 GCF_008692095.1 Etheostoma spectabile
CCAATATTATTATAAACATAATAAAGACACCTGGACTTGGTCCAGACCAGAAGCCATATCTGGCAAGTCCAGTGGCCGAGGCCGAGACAAGTCCGAGTCCATAGAAAAACGGTCTCGAGTCCGTACTCAAGTCCAAGACCGGACTCCAGTACTACAGCCCTGGTCTTAACTCACTGTGACGTGATCGTGATGTCGTCATGTGGGATTCTGTTAGTGAAGGAGAGAACAAAGGAGGACGTGTATGTTAGACTCTTTATTATTATTATTATTATTATTATTATTATTATTATTATTACTTCTTGCTCCGCGCCATTGGGCATCCCTTACTGTCGAACCCTGCTGCCAGTGGATGGGCAGCAGCTTGATGTGGTCTCCTCTGGGCTTCAGCATCATAAACAGTTATTTTGGATTATAGGGGGACTGTTTGCTGTGGCGTGCCAACACACACATCTGTACACACGCAACGTGCACCTGGTGGAGCTGATCTGAATCCAGGGCAGGAAACGAGGACGGTAGCAGCGTGTAATTACCTGGCATTTCACCGCCTTCCTCTCTCTCCTCCTCCGCTAACTGCTCATTATCAACGGGCCTCTCCTCTCTTCTCCCCCCCCCCCCCCCCCCCCCACCCCTCCCTCTGTATCCAAACAAACACAACGCTAAATTTTACACTCCCATTTTTTTCTTGTCAAATGTTGACGAGCAACCGAGCGGCCATACCTCGGCGCGGAGGGGATTACCGGTGTTTGGCTACAAGTGAAGAAACAGTGGAGGAGGCAAAACAGACAGAGGGCCGAGCGTGACAAGAGCCCTGAGCTGCTTGTATTTTAGGGTTGTTGTTTTTTTCTGTCTGTCTTTCTTTTTTTTTCTTTTTTTTTGTCTCGTGTTAAAGTCTTAATCTCGTTGGCTGGAACTGTGCCGGCATCTCCGATCGTCACGCTGCTTTGTCACCTCGTCAGAACGAGAGAAAGGAAAGGTAAATGATTGAGACTAAGCCTTGAGGGGATGGTGTGTGGGTGTGTGTGTGTGGTGTGTGTGGTGTGTGTGTGTGTTGGTTGTGTGTGTGTGGGGGGGGGGGGGGGGGGGGGGGGGGGGGAGTTGATGTCTCAAGTGACAACACTGGCAGTAATATGTTGCCAGTGACGCACACAGACACACAGTCCACAATGTTGTAGAACAGATTTTTCTCTCGCTTTGACCCTGTCCACTCTCAGATCAGATCCATTTTTAAAAGTTGATCTCACTCTCTCTGTTTGGCTCCTCCATCCTCCCTGCACTTGTTTGAAAGCGTTGGATTAGGCAGAAGTCGAGGCTCTGTGCAGGTTAGTCAAGTTGTTCCACACTAAACCGGGAAAATCATTTCTTTATTGGCCTGGCTTTTGCACAGTGCATCCAAGTTGGAACGCCGTAGCATTAATATTTTCCCAGACCAGACCAGACCAGGAGATTAAGATTTCCCATAAATTTGAACTAAGAGGCCCAAACCAAAAACAAAAAAATGACCAGAATGATATAACATTCAAATTAGATTTCCTACATTGCACTTACATGACAGAATTATTGTACTGTATGTTCCCAAATTCCAAACATAGGCTTAAGTAAACAAAAAAAAACGGTTGTATGCCTTTAAACGCCTATGCCTTAACGTTGAACTACATCTTTTTATGTTTCTTAACTTGATCAACAATGATGCTGTATTGTTGGCTGGTTACATGCTAACCATTAAAAGCTTCCAGGGCTTTTGAGGAGCCAAACAAACAGCAGCCGTCTATGTTTGGATCTACTTGGCAGCTTGAATTCAAAGAGGTAAGGAAACGGTAGTTACCAACTCGGGAATTTGCAGCCTCAACAACAGTCAGGTGAACCGGCAGAGTGACATGCCGTGTGGGCTCACCACCTGTCACGCTCGGGGATCGGATGCATATCTTGGATGGGGAATGTCACCTGTCCGGTTAGAAAGGAACGCTGGATGTACCGCAGCTTGGACCACCGCTTTACACAGCTCCAGCTTTGGAGTTAAACTCATGACAGCTGATGGGCTTTTTACTGGAGTTGGGGGGAGGATTAGGAGCCTCTGACTAAGCCCATTGGAAAATGAGAATTTAGCCACTTTATGCGGCTGCATGTCAATGTGACAAACCGCAGTTCTGAGTATGAGGTCTTCTTGGACTCTGGTCTGGTCCTAGAGAGGACTTTTCTTGCATACGTTGGAACCCTCTGGGGGGATCGGGCACATCTGCCCTGTCCTGAAAACAACTTGGAGTTTTTTAAGGCTTGTTTGGTCCGGGGGGGGGACTCCTGAATCGGCAGACAGCCATCCAGTGGAAAGACTCGAAACATGGCAGGAGGGCAAAACGGTTATTGGTTAGGAGCCTCTGACTAAGCCCATTGGAAAATGAGAATTTAGCCACTTTGTGCGGCTGCATGTCAATGTGACAATCCTTGTGACGAGAACTTAAAGACTCAAAACATGGCAGGAGGGCAAAAAGATTATGGAGCCAGAAGTTGTAAACATCAGGGGGTCCAGGGCAACGCTCCCCCGGACAGATTTGTTTCCCATCTACAGCAGCTACATGCTCTATTTCTCAAGACACTTTAAAAGAATGCCTAAAAAAATCTGTATTCTACCTAATTTGGATAGTTGCCAGGTACAAAAAAAGTCCTCCTGTAGAGCCTGCATCCTGTTTGGTTTCTGCATGTAATTGGTCCCCAACTGTCTTCATCAGACTGCAACCAGAACATAACAAATGTTGAAGACAACTCATTTTCACTCCCGCTACCTAAAAAGAGGCAAAAAGTATCTGATGTGACTATTTACAGCATTACTAATCTTGAGACCTATTTGTGTTATACTATGCTGGAGTAGAGTTCCCAGGGTGAATAGAATAATGTCCCCAGTAGCAGAACTTTTGCTCCATAGATTAGCCGACGACCAAGGGTATATGACCAATTTGGAAACAAATGGTCCGCCCTCACCGCTCAATAACGTTGATAATTGTGGGAATGTCAGCATCCCAAACTCAGTTTTGAAATGGATCTGCGTCAAATGTGGACATGACCTGGAAGTGTCTGCTGGAACCAATCACAGACAACATGTCAAGGGCTGTAACTCACCCAGTGAGACACAACGGGTCGCTCGTTCTCGTCAAGGTTTCTGAGCATCACTCGACAATCATCCTCGATCTGCCAGACTCTCACTCCAGAGGATTATGGGGATTCTGACAGGCCTGTCAATCACTGGGCCTGACCCGGCCTCTCTCTGGTTGAACATGACCACATTCACACACACCCCCCCCCCACACACAC
>NC_045740.1:18893712-18895900 GCF_008692095.1 Etheostoma spectabile
CACACACACACACACACACACACACACACACGACACACACCAGATCCCCTTGCAGACAAGTGACCCCATTTTAATAAATTGGTATCTAGTTACCCAACTATTTTTTTAGGTAGACTATTTTATGATCTGTCCAGGGACAACGGATAATAAATAGTCTTTTGGCTAATTCTGGTGTATTTACAACAATGTTAATTAATGCACACTGTCTCTGTCAAATAAATTAATAAAATAAAGCACCACCTAGTGTCGTATAGTCTCTCCCCTGATTTAGCTGGAACTTGTAATCAAAACAAGACAATCAGCTATAAAACAGAAAATGCAGCATCTCTTATTAATGAAAGTGCAAATTACATAGAATAATAACAACAAATATGTGGAAGGGATGGCATGCAGTAACGAGGTTCAAGAACATGCATCAAGTACTTAAAGCCCTATTTGTTTTTGTATCTAAAGGCTGGTTAAGCACTGCAGGGAGGAGAAGTTGGACAGGCTGTTTGGTCTCGTTCCAGTGGTTAGCACATCTGGGAGATGGCGTTGGATATGCGTTAGCTTGTTAGATGTATTTCCAACAACTGCTGAACAACGCTGACACAGTCCTCGTCTTATCCATCACTCTCTCGCCTGTACTACTACAACTGACCCGAAGTTTTTTGTGGCAGGGAGATCACCAGGCGGGAGGGCATGAGATGAAATGGCATGACACAGGAGGCTCCAGGCTGCCGCCATACAGTCTCGAAGTTGTCCTAAACTCGCAATCTTCAAGAGGCTAGCTGGTCCTCTAACTCTTGTGGGTCACCAGGCTTGTTCTCAGCTGAGCGCCTCTGACCGATCTCAGCCTGTCCCTTGCTGTTTAGGGTCTCCGGAACGTCTGCTGGGACAGTTCCTATCACAGAACATTTGACAGAGCAGTGCCACTATCTTCTGGTGCATGTTATCGGGAGTGCAGAAGCCAAGAAAAGCATGAAAAACATTGGAGAATATGCAACCACAGTTGACAATGATTTGATCATCATCATGTTCTATCAGTCAACTAATTGTTAATAAGTTGATTCACATCAACTTATTATTTCACCTCTACTGCATTTAGAGTCTGTGTAGGTGTGTGGTTGTTCTCACACAGATGGAAGGGTGCGCCAATTGCATGGACCGTCGCAGACATTGGCAACAGACACAAGCGTCTACCCTTGCAGACAGTAGTACACTTTGTGTTTATCAGTACAAAGAAGATCACAAACTGTCCTAAGACGGTCATGTCCATCACAAGATGTCACTTCTGTTGTGGTAAGACGGCGTTGAGAGGGGGAGCTCTCTGTGAACTGCCTAGTCTATATGCACGATGTTCCACTTCGGGGATTGCTCTTGTTCTGCTGGATATCCCGCCGGATGTCACTCTTTTGGATGTTTGTTACCTTCCACTTTTTACATCCCTCCATCCATCTTCATCCGCTTATCCGGTATCAGGTCGCGGGGGGCAGCAGCTCCAGCAGTGGACCCCAAACTTCCCGTTCCCGAGCCACATTAACCAGCTCCGACTGGGGGATCCTGAGGCGTTCCCAGGCCAGGTTGGAGATATAATCCCTCCACCTAGTCCTCAGTCTTCCCCGAGGCCTCCTCCCAGCTGGACGTGCCTGGACCACCTCCCTAGGGACCCCCCCCCCCCCCCCCCCTCAGGAGCTCCATCATCACCAATCCCCGAACCCCTCAAGTGCTCCTTTTGACGAGAAGGAGCAGTGGCTCTACTCCGAGCTCCTGTGCGATGACTGAGCTTGTCACCCGATCTCTGAGGGAGACGCCAGCCCCCCCTCCTGAGGAAACCACCCCCCCTCATGAGGAAACCCATTTTGGCCGCTTCTATCCTGGATCTGGTTCTTTGGGTCCTGACCCAGCCTTCATGACCATAGGTGAGGGTGGGAACGAACACTGACCGGTAGATCGAGAGCTTTGCCTTCTGGCTCAGCTCCCTTTTTGTCACAACGGTGCGATAAATTGAATGTAATACCCCCCCGCTGCTCCGATTCTCCGACCAATCTCCTGCTCCATTGTTTCCTCACTCGCGTTCACGACTCCAAGGTATTTAAACTTCTTCACTTGGGGTAAGGACTCACTCCTTACCTGAAGAAGGCACTCCAACGGGTTCCTGCTGAGAACCATGGCCTCAGGTTTAGAGGTGCTGATCCTCATCCCAGCC
>NC_045740.1:18895910-18899751 GCF_008692095.1 Etheostoma spectabile
CGGCTGCGAACCGATCCAGTGAGTGCTGAAGGTCACAGGCCGATGATGCCATCATCATCATCATAAAATCTGGTTTATTTACGAACATTATGGTTTGTTTTCTGTTGCACAACTAAAACAACCTTTGAACGGACACGTTCCACCAAAACAAGTTGGCCACATTTTGCAGAAGCACTGTTGCTCTGCTCGATGCTTAGCCCCGCCCAAGACGATTGTGATTGGTTTAAAAAAATGCTAATAAACCAGAGGATGTCTTTCTCCCATCCCAGAATGCTGTGTGGACTAGCCAGACCCTCTTTCGCAGTGCTGTAGAGGAAGGTGTGGCAATGCGTGACTACTGAACTGCCTGGCTGCCTCTTTGATTGTCAAACCAAAAAAAAAAGAAATTGAGTCCCTTTATTCTGTTGGTGACGCTGGGCGATGTTGTCAAGATCAGCTCTCTTTTTTTGCCTCCCAACATCAGCACGTGACAGTTTGTGTTTATCTTGTGTTTTCTTTGATACGCAAAAAGGTTACAAACCCAAATTCCGTCTCCCCAACCTGCCTTTTGCCTTTAAGTGAAGCCAAAAGGTTGTTCTGGGCTTCTTGAGGCTCCATTTCCTTTGTTTTTCCACAGGGACCTGACGTGCCATGCTCAGCAGCGCTGTAGCAGAACAACAACCCCCCCGGGGGCCGCCGCACGCCGGCTCAGAGAAAACGGGTGTGAAAGATGTCAAAGCAATTACGATAAGCATTACAGCTGTAATCTCCCGTGACAACAGGGAGTGTGAATGAGCAGGGCTCTATCCACTTCTCCTGCCTCTGGCCTCTCCCAGCCCAACAAACCGCCGCAGTTAATGTTTCCTCCGCCAGCTTCTTCTTACCCCCCAACACAGAGAAGGTACTTTAATTTTCTTCTTTTAACCCAGGAAGCAGCGGGTGATGCTGAACCTGTGTTGTTAAGAGTGTAAACCAGTAATTTAGTTTGGGGTAAATGTTGGTTCGAGGAATTACATCTAATAAATCTTTACGGTATATGTACGCTACCGGTCAACCGTTTTAAAGGGTTTGTGATTGTGGGGTCTAAAAAAAGTCTAAAATGTCATAATCCAAATTTTAGCCTTAAAACCTCTTTTTTTATTTTGTGGTTTTGATTTTAGTTTTTTAATTTAGTTTTACGACTACAAATGACACCGACGTGCATCTTATGTTGCAGCCAGTCAGCTTTCGTGATGTTGGCGCGAGTCTCTTTCGGATCGTACCACAGACTTAACACGGATTTTACTCTTCAGCTTTGGGGAAGTGCAAGTTTAGCGATACTTGGTTTGAAAAAAATGAATTTAGGGCTTAGTTGATGTTGAGGGAAAGGTCTTATATTTCATGATGATCTTTAAAAGTCTTAAACCCGACTTGGTGAAACCTGCAGAAACTGAACAAAAAATGGAGCTCCTGTCTGAATTGTTGGCATTAACGTTCAAGGAAAGCTGTAAATTAACCAATTTACTTGGTTGAAGAAATGAATAATGTCTCTTAGTTGTGAAATTTATTATATTTTTTCCGTTTTTGGTGACCTAAACCTTTTTTTAACCTTTGGGCAGTTTACCGCTTACCTTTTGTAATATTTAAGATTATTCACTGGACATGAACCAGTCGTGTTATTTGGTTTTTAGAATTTGTAATTTTCAAATGTGTTTCCTCAATGTGTTATACATTTTTACAGTGAAATTAGTGCTTAAACCGTATGCTCGAAACAAACTAGTTTGTCTCTTGTGACATCGGAAAGGGAAAAGTGTTTTGCTAAAACCATTTAACATATCTCAGTCCAGCAATAAAATCAAACATTATTATATCCAAATAATCCATAACCAGAGTGGAGGAGACCAAGGTGGTGAAGGTGATAGTGCTCATGCAACAGTTAAGTAAATTGTGGGAACAGAGTCATTTGAATTGTCATTTGTAATTGGAGGCACTGAGACACATTACATTAAATGTAATTTATATATATATATATATATATATATATATATATATATATATATATATCTCACTCAGGGCTCCTGTTCAGCAGTCGCAGCCCACTCACTGTGACATCTCTCCATTAGTGCATGTATAGGACCTGAGGGTGTGTATTTCCAGCCCGTGTGTGGTGTGTAATCGCCAAGTGTAGATAGTAATTTCCCCATATGGGATCAATAAAGAGTGTAAAATAAATAAATAAATTCCACCATTTAGGAGCCAGGACAGCAAACAGTCGGGACTTTGAGTGATCAGTTGTCCCTCGCTGTGAGGGGGCAGCAACCAGGTTGACTGGTTAGGGTCTAGGGTTGGACCATGTCCTGGATGTAAGCTGGGCCCGATCCGTTCGTGGCCTTATATGCAAGTACTAGCGTCTTGGAGTGGATGCGGGCAGCTATCGGTAACCAGACCCCAGACTTCAGACAAACTAAAACTGTAAATAAGAACAAGAATAAGTCCAAAAAAACATGAACTGCAAAAATAATGAGAGAAAATAAAATGCAAGATCTAATTGCCTCAGTAACTGCGATTGCAGGTCAGCGGAGCCACAATAAGACTCTGAAGTAATGTTTTTGCTCTTTTCAGAATTTAATCAATACTGTTCGCAAACCTTTCAGAGGACCATGGTTACCTGGTCCTCAGATCTCTGCAGGGTAAATCCAGACAGCTAGCTAGACATCTGTCACATCTGAGGATATGGTACCTGGTCCTCAGATTCTGCAGGGTAAATCCAGACAGCTAGCAGACTATCTGTCCAATATTGAGGGACTATGGTTACCTGGTCCTCAGATCTCGCAGGGTAAACCAGACAGCTAGCTAGACCATCTGTCAATCTGAGGACTATGGTTACCTGGTCTCAAGTTCTGCAGGGTAATCCAGACAGCTAGCTAGACTATCTGTCCATCTGAGGACTATGGTTACCTGGTCCTAGGTCTCTGCAGGGTAAATCCAGACAGCTAGCTAGATATCTGTCCATCTTAGGACTATGGTTACCTGGTCCTCAGGTCTCTGCAGGGTAATCCAGACGCTAGCTAGACATCTGTCCAATCTGAGGACTTGGTTACCTGGTCCTAGATCTCTGCGGGTTAAATCCAGACGCTAGCTAGGACATCTGTCCATCTGAGGACTATGGTACTGGTCCTCAGATCTCTGCAGGGTAAATCCAGACAGCTAGCCAGACTATCTGTCTAATCTGAGTTTTCAGCACTGTGTAGGAAGGTCTGGCAATGCGAGACTAGCTTTTATTCTATCTAGATATAATTGCACTTTATATGAGTTGTTGGTCACATTATTTAAGAATCTAACTGGAAATTCACATGAGAATCAAGACATTAGGGATGTTTTATATTTTACTAAAAGCACCCATCCGTTCTCTTTCATCTTATATTGTTACAGTATGTTTATGTTTCTGCGTTATTTATTTAATGTTAATGTTTAAATATGTTTTTATCTATGCACCAAACCAGAGCAAATTCCTAGTAAGTGCTACTTACCTGGCAAAAAATCTTTTCTGTTTTATGTCGTCTCTGTCCTCAAAAGCAGCTGTCTTGTCTGCATCAGGCTGAGGAACACGAGGCATTTACTTAAAAAAACATAGTTTAACAGAAGACTCCACGAGGAGGAAGAAAACGGCATTGTTGTTAGATTCATTCATTCATTCAAAACACTAACACAAAGAGGGGGAGTGCGTCTCGTAGCCAAATAGTTGAGCACATATCACATACTGGAACTGCAAAAGTCCCCGGTTTGATTCTAGCTGTAGGACCATTGTAGCATGCCATCCCCCCTCCAACGCTCCCCACTCTCTCTCTCTCTCTCTCTCTCTCTCTCTCTCTCTCTCTCTCTC
>NC_045740.1:18899761-18905833 GCF_008692095.1 Etheostoma spectabile
TCTCTCTCTCTCTCTTTCTCTCTCTCTCTCTCTCTCTCTCTCTCCCCCTCTGTTTTTTGTCTACCTCTACTATTTCATCTGTCTAATGAAGACAATACAATACCAAAAAAGAATAGTGCTCACGTGGATTGCTTTTGAATTCCCCCTACAAAACTCTGATTGGTTGAATTGTTTGTGATGTGGAAGCCAGGTCGAGAGCATGTCTCATTGTCCCACAGAGACAGACGAAAGACGCTCATCGAGAGACTGCGTTACAGAAGCTAGTGAAAGTAATGCCAAGACTCTTTGTGTATTCTGTTTCCTGTTGACATTTGTTCCGGGGTCTGTTCCATCTCACTGCCGGGGTCGTCGTCTGCTGATTGGCTTCTACTGGGCTCAGCAGGATTAAAGACTGTAAAAATGATGGACGTAGCAGCAGGGACATCACCCATTGTTTTTTAAGCCTTACGTTTGGCAATTTGGCCGTCGCCATCGACTTTTGAACGAGAGGATTGATCGCGGGAGAAGAACGTGGCCAAGCCAGTGTTTATGGTTGCAGTGGCGCTAAGCTAAACGCCAAAGAGGGAAAGTAGCAGATTTTCAACCGGCTGAGGGAAGTCATCAGGCAGGTAAACGCAGCCCTCTCGATACTGACGCCATTCACCTGCATGGACGGCAGAATCTTGCTCAAGTTCACTTAACAGCTATCGCTAGCTAGCTTGATTGGTAGGGTGCTCCTGAACGCTGAACAAGACATTTTCAGGCAACCAAAGTGTTCCAAGTAACTTTGAAATGGAAGCAAATAGTGAGAGGATCAACATTGACGATGAAAACATGTACACCCAAAAACAAGTTGACTACTTTAATATCCACAGTGCCAAGGTTAGCACGGCTAAGCCTCTGTCCTGATTGACAGGTCAGCGTGTAGCCCCCTTCCCCCCCAAAGCATCCCCTGCTTTATTGTCTATTATAAAATAAATGGGACCGTAATTTACCAAATGAACATGCTGTTTTGAAGAAGACTTGAAACTATCGAATAAGACCATAAACTCATTATGAAAATGTTTAGTTGTTGATAGTCAATATAAAATCATGTGAGAAGTTTTCTTAAAGACTTCTATAGTAACAGACTTCTTTTTGCAGCCAGTGGAGTCGCCCCCTGCTGGAGGTTGGATAGAATTAAGACACTTCCGCATTGATCCGGAAACTTCGTTCATTATTGGGTTCTTTTTACATTCTATGGTCATTACATGTGACATCAGCTCATGACCAGCCTGGATGAAGTGAGATGTGTAACATGAACACCCGCCCTGTTCACATTTCCAACACCAAGCTGCACAGACTGGTTGTTGTGAATGTCTGACATTATTCTGTGTATTCAGCCTCCACCTTCTTGTAGTGGTCTTCAGGCCTGTGTTTGTCCTCTCTGCTGTAGAAACCAGGGATGGATCAGGCCGACACCTACATCACCTTCGTACGGCAGAACCAGGACATCCTCCGAGACCGCGTCAACGACGAGCTCTACATCGAGAAGGTGTTTGAAGTAAGTGCTGATTCTTGGTTCAACCCTCGGATTGTCCTCGGGTCGAATTTCACCCAAGGCGGCAAGCCAGCCTCGACAAAGCGTTGCTCCTATGGCGCCATTTTGATGCAAGCTAGTACTCACCCGCCGTTAGCATCCCATTGACTGCCATTCAGTTTGACGTCACTTTAACAGGAAATAACTTTACATCTGAAGTGTTTAAAGACTCTATTTTTCCGTTGTTCATTTCCAAAGAAACATGACAATATATATAAGGCTCCATTACCTTGTATCTCATGTTATGGCTCCGTCGCAGATGTTTTGTGAATTGTGGGTGTTTCATTCAATTTGATAGCATTGGAGAAAAAAAAGTGTTTAAATGTTTTTTAGCACACCTGAAATGTCAGTAATGATCCTTATATACACATGAATTGCAAAATCTGTGTGTATACATATACAGTACAGAAGGTCCAAAGTGAAACAGGAGGTCTGTCTGAAAACTGATGGTTCAATGTAACAGACAACTTCATTTAGCCCCTTTCACACATGCACTTGCAAAACCTGACCTTGAACTAGATATAACCTGGAGGAGATGTATATGAGAACGCAAATTTTGAAAACCACTAGACTGAGCATTAAACGGACTTTTCCCTCCCAGCTACCCGGTACAAAGTCTGTGTAATGTCCGACTGAGCCAATGTATGAACAGAGCAGCTTGTTGTCCGGATAGTTAACAGCGAGTGTGTGAGCGTGTTGACGACATTTTAATAAGGCGCTAGGCGCCAAACCGTAAGAAAACAAACTGCGGGTGAAGAAGAAGACGAAGAAGAAGGGGGAGTTACACAAAGACGCCAAAGTAAATGTCTAACCGGATAGAAGACGAGAGTCAGGAACTTCTGTTGGTTAAGGACCGGTGCCGAACTCTTCAGACAAACACAAGGAACGGCGAGACACTCGCTTGTTTATGACCAAATTAGGAACCGGTTTTGGGACCGGGATGTAATCGGCGTCCCGTCCTGCCTCGTGCACGCTCTACCCAGGCGCCCCCAGGTAAAAGAAGCATGCAACAAACCAGGCTGTCCTCTCCAGACGGTGCAGTGTTTGTGTGTTTTCCAGACGAGCAGCGTTGTGTGAATAATGGCTCTGATTCGAATGGCGACTTATCTTCCTTCTGCAGGTAAACACTGAGAAAGAGGTGCTTAGTTGTCTGTCCTAAAGCCTGAATGTTAAGATAGGAAATTCTACTCCACAGCAGGTGAAAATTTAGCACAAACAAGAGACAAATACACGGATTGGCACTCTGCACACCGGATACAGACAGACAAACCTAAGAGGAGGTTACTGAGTGTTTTTGAAGCTGGGATGGAAACAAAGCTCTCGCTAAAACGTGCCTTTCTGTTTCTGCACATGGGTGATCTGTGTCCAGAAGGGGGAGGGTGGAGGGGGTAAAGTGCTAGAAGAGTGGATGATCTGGGTCATGTGTAAGTGCTTTGCAAGGATGAGTTGACACAATCGGATAAGTTGTGGGAAGGAATACCAATGAGTTATTCTGCCTTAAAGTGTTATATTATTGAATATTTGGGCTCGGTATCATTCAATGATTTTTGTTACTGATACTGTGACTTTGAAATCGGTTCCTGAACAATACTTTTTTTGATACTTATTTTGTAGAAATCCTGTAAAAACAACATTACAATCCGCTCTTTTACACCTACTGTATGTGACGCACACTGTAGTCAAGGCTCATAAAATACGACAACACACGTGCCGCGGGTTCGACTCCGACCTGCAGCCCTTTGCTGCATGTCATTCCCCTTCTCTCTTCTCTTTCATGTCTTCATCTGTGTCTCTGCAAAGTGTAACATTAGCCAATCACAAGCATTATGAGATATTGGTAGAAGCATTCTTATTGGCTCATTGACACTCATGAGAGTTACTTCTTAGGTGTAGAAATTTGGTATTAAATGATGAGTTTTTTTTCCAATACTCAATACTTTAGTGGCAATTCGGTCGGTGCCTAAAAAGAAAAGTATGGAAGTTCCCTATTCAGGTCTATTGAATATGGAAAAAAGAGATGGCAACATACAGAAGAAGTGGCTTTCTAATGCTATGGTACCGGAGATGTGGAGACACGTGTTACAGAGCGAGCAAAACTGTAATTGTTGTGGAGATGATGTAGTTTAAAGAGCTCCACCTTTCTGTTTGTGTCATGGGTTAACGTGAATAAGGTTGCAGTCTCCTTATCGCACCACACGTCGGATGTTTTCACCTCCTTCATGTACAGTATGTCATGTATTCCGTTACACTTTGTCACATTTTCTTTTAATGGATACAGCAACTTTTCAACCTCTGCAAAATCCTTAAATCTTTGTCAAATTTCAAGGGCTTCCACTAAGCTTTCTCCATAATATGTGAATGGAGGTCGATGGAGACACACTTGACAATAAGGTTTAATTGTATCTGATCTTTTAATGAGATAAATGCTCTTTGTGGCACACTCGGCTGATAAAACTTTACAAACGCAGCTCCCACTCAGGTGTTCTTAGTGTGTGTGTGTGTGTGTGTGTGTGTGTGTGTGTGTGTGTGTGTGTGTTTGGGGGGGGGGGGGGGGGGGGGGGGAGGGGGGGGTGGGGGGGGGGGGGGGGGGGGGGGTGATTCTCCAGTTTGAGAGCAGCAGCAGCGGTCCGTTTGAGGCTGAAAACACACGACTGCTTCTGTTGACCTGTTTACCTAGGAAACACTGTGAGTCTGGCGGCTCGCTCCGCAGGAGTTGCAAACAGCCCTCCACTCCTCCACCTGTCATCCCTCCATCTTCTGTTTCCTTACCGACTGCCCCCCCCTCAGGATGAGATTTTCAAAATATTTTAGCTCAAGTTTCCAAACAACGCCTCAGCTCGCCGCGCGCGTCAATGCGTGGACATGGCCGCTCAAAACTTCGCACACATTAGCAGCCGAAGCCGAGCGATGGATTTCTGCCACCCGCCGCCTCCTTTCAGATCTCTGTGTGTGTTGTGTTGTTGTGTGTGTGTGGTGTTTGTGTGTTGGTGTGTGTGTGTGTGGTGTGTGTGTGTGGGGAGGGGGGGGGGGGGGGGGGGATGAGTCAATGGAGCTCAGAACGCCCAGTCATGCACAGAGGAGGGGGTGACGCTGGGCCTCGAAGGTCTCCGCTAGCCCTTCAAACCTGTGTACTTCGCTCTCTCTCTCTTCACACACACACACACACACACTCACAAAGAACACACACCACACACAACACACACACACAAAGAAAGTGAAGCTTGTGTTCATACAGCATCGCAGGCCTCCCACAGGAGCATTAGGGTATGCACATTGTCTTGTTTTACGTGCCTCTGGGCAAGTCAAGTCAAAATTCATTTAAGGCGCTTCTTTAAGCTGGTTTGTCAACACGGGAGGAGGTTAGGGAAGAAGCAAAGGCTGTAAGGGGGGGGTAAGGGGGGGGGGGGGGGGAGGGTGTAAGGCCGTCAGCATGCAGCTGGAAACATGGTTTGGTTTTGTGCGTGTGCATGCTCACATGAGCCTGTCCGTCTATTTGTTTACAAGGGCTCACCAGGGAGCGTCTTTGTGTGGATAAGGAGTGTAACATACACACACACACACAACACACACATACACACACACAGACACACAACCACACTCAGACACACAGCTCCATCCTCTTCACATAAGCAGCCAGATCCCCTTTATGAAGATTCCTATGAGGAGTAACCTGTATGCTTAAAAAAACAAAATGTGAAAAAACATAGTCATTAAATCTCTGATTCAGCCTGTAAGAATTCTTCTTTTAAAAACGAAATCAAATGTTTCCGATTAAGCCACTTTTTTTGTCTTTAGAAATGATTGTCAGTGTGGGCGCCCGGGTGGATCATTTGGTAAAGCGCGCGCCAATATGAAGAGGGTTATTACTCGACGCAGAGGCCCAGGGTTTGAATCATACTGCGGCAAGTTTCCTGCATGTCCTCCCCCTCTCTCCCCCCTGTTAATGTCTGTCCTGGTGATTAAAGGTGGAAATGCCCATGAAATATTCTTTAAAAAATAAAATGAGTGTCAGAGTCTAGACACAAGACAAAAGTAAAGCAGAGTGTTTGAGAAAAGGACGTTAGCAAATAAAAATATGTTCATCCCCCTGGTATTCCTTTTGAGCATTAAAAATTGTGAGACTCTATTTTAGAAGCTCAAAGACCAAATCTTTTGTTTCTTGAGGCAAATTACATTTTGGGTTTCATGTCAGTGAATCATTTTTTTTTTCAGTTTCACTGATATTTTCGAGATCTTGAAGAAGATCTGGGCACTTCAAATCAAGAACATGTCATTAAAAGGTTTGTAATGGAAATTAGACAAATACAAATAATCTCATGTCATTGATTTTAGGACCTAGTAGTTAATTATTTTCGACTTGAAAAAAAAAATTACGACTATTTTCGTGCCAAAAGCAGAATATGACATAATTACTGCGACATCCTCAGGGAAACCTCCCTCCATTCATCACGTCGAAATTGTTTCTGCCAGGACTAATGGACCCACAATGCTGCGCAGACCCCCCCCCCCCCCCC
>NC_045740.1:18905843-18908049 GCF_008692095.1 Etheostoma spectabile
CCCCCCCCCCCACATATTCCCTCCATCTGTTTTCCCTCTCGTCCTCTAATCAGCTCAATTAAGGAGCATCTTCGTACTCAATTTCCACGACGGTTAACGCGGCCCGCGAGGCGAGCGTCAGGCAGCTGATTAGCCACTCTGAGGGAACTCACCTCCCAGAGACTCACAAAAATGTTTTGCTGAGTGGAGGAGGAGGAGGAGGAGGAGGAAATAAGAAGAAATCATCCAGGGAACAGCAAATATCATCCAGTAATTTCAACATCCTCGAGCATCTGTTAAATCAGAGCGCGAGGTGATTGTCAGCGAGCTGATCAGCATGCAACTCCAGTTCCAGCGTTGAAATAGAGGAGGAAATGATGAAGGCGGTAGGGAGGATTAGAAATAAGGACAATATTGAAGCTGGAGTGGCCAAATCGGTCCACCTGAGTTTTCCACACAGTCCTCAGAATAGAATAAAACAGAATAATACAGCAGCACAGTAAGGTGAGAGAAAAACTTTATTATCTGTAAACAATAAAAACCATCTGTACGGTCAGCCAACAAACATCTGACACCTTTCTATCATGCGTGAACACGCACGCACGCACGCACACACACACACACACACACACACACACAGTACAGCACATGTTATATACAAAGGCAATTGGCATTGCTGTACATTTCTAAACAGACAGAAAACCATTAACTAAGAAAAGACATATAATCATGCCCTTTATCACATTATTATTTTCGTTTGAAAGCGCTGAGTTTCCTTTCTTGGGTTTGTATAGTTATATTAGGTGTGTTCAAACTGAACGCAAAGCTCTTTTTGTCATTGCAAATTTAATGTGTCTGCAAAAATTGGAAAATGTTAAAAATGTAGGTGCAACAAAAATGTTTAGCTAATCTCTAAGATATTTGTCTCCACTTCAAGTTACAGAGATGAGCAGGAAAAGGAGAGATAAATCAGAGTGTGACACACACACACAAACACACAAACACACACACACACACACAGCCGCTCTCGGTTGCTAGCTAGCGTTAGCTGTCGGAGGCAAAATACGAACTATAAAAACACTCTAATTTGCAGAGGAGCTCAGTCAAGGGCAGAAAAATACTTTCTCCCATAGACTTAAATGACGAAAGACACCTTTTGTAAATCTGTGGCTGGATACCTTTTTTTTGGTCATAACTCCCACGAAATGACACGTTTCACTAAACAAATATGATGCATTCGGTCTGATTACATTTGGAAAAGTCTAGGAGAGCTGCACCATGAAATCTTGTAACCCTCATGTTGTCCTTGGGTCAAATTTGACCCATTTTCAGTTCATTTCTGTCTGTTTTTTGTCACAAAAATGGGTTGTCGAAATAAGCGCTGAAAATGTCAACTTTAAAAATATCAAAAAACTTCAGAGATGAAATTGGAAATGTCGGAAAAAGCAAAATTAATGCTGTAAGACAACACAAGAGTTACATTTTTTTTTTAAGATTTTCTTTGGGCATTTCAGGCCTTTATTTGACAGGACAGCTGTAGACAGCATCCTCCCCCAGGAACTGGGTGGGACGTCCCTCGTCCATCCAATCCACAGCACAGGATGGCATAGCCTGCTCTGCATCTCCGATATAGCAAAATAAGTTAAATAAACACAACAGGATGGCGGCGGCAGCCATAACAGCCGCAGAGTGTGGAAGCTTTGTCGATCATTTGGCTCATTTTTGGCTCTAGAGCACCAGTAAGAAGTAGAAGTGTCAAAAGATCTGAAAATCGTGCAAAGACGGTCGTTAAAGTAGACACGAAAGGCAGCGCTAACATGGACTAATTAGTGGGCAGGTAGGCTCAAGTGGGTTAGGTTTAGGGTTTTATACAGAAAAAGACAGAGAAAGACAGACTCGAAGGGTAGCACTTTAAAGAAAAAGTGTGAATGTGTAGTGTCAAAAGATCTGAAAATCGTGCAAAGACGGTCGTTGAGTAGCCACGAAAGGCAGCGCTAGATCGGCTTAATCAGTGAGAAGAAGAGTCCAAGGAGACGAAAGGTAACGTCTCTAAAAATAGAGTCTTGAAGGGTAGAGACACTGAGGGTGATCACCAAAGGAGCACTAACACGGACTAATTAGTGTAAAGGTAGTCTCAAGTTTACACTTGTGTTTTATCTGTTTTATGGAGAAAAAAAATGTTTTTATTTTTTTGAGGATCCTTGTGTTTTATCTGTTTAACTGATTT
>NC_045740.1:18908059-18908735 GCF_008692095.1 Etheostoma spectabile
CCTTTGAATTGCCCTGTTGCTGAAATGCGCTCTACAGATAAAGCTGCCTTGCCTTCGTGTTATACGTCCTCGCCTGTTTCCCGGCGTCCATGCACATCAACATATTTGTCATATTTTGTGGTGTGCTACGACTTTCAAATGACGGAGTGTGTTGCAGAGTCATCGACGTGTTCATCAAACAACTTAGTGAAGCTTTTCCAGGCAACGATTTGTAAGAGAGTTCTTAAGACTTTCGTAAAGAATCCATTTTGTCGACGTTAACCCTTGTGTTGTCTTTGGGGTAAAATTTGACCCGTTTTTTAAAGTTTTTTTTCAACCAAAATGCCCAGAAATAACATGGATGCATGGATGATCTTTGGTAAATTTAATGATTGCTTTCATTAAAATTTGGGCTGTTTTATTCAGTTTCATAGCATTTGACGAAAAAAAACAGAATCCTGACTATATGTCGTCTGACTGATGGTATAATGTCATATAATTTAAATGGAAACACAAGTTTGACAAAAATGTTTTAAAAAGTGTCAAAAGCGTAGAAAAAAATGGCCAAATTTTGACCTGGAAGGACAACAAGGTCACGGTCGACAACACAAGGGTTAAGAGCCGATGTTCAGATGCTTACTGTGTTGGTCCGTGTTCCTCCGAGTTGTCAGTCTTGGGCTTGTGAACTACAGTTACC
>NC_045740.1:18908745-18909214 GCF_008692095.1 Etheostoma spectabile
CCCCCCCCCCTCTTTTGGCCCATCTGTCAATCAAACACCAACCCATCCACTCCTCAGCTGGAGGAGCGTGATAGTTGATATGATAGTTTTCTTCCTTTCAGTATTATGAATACTGTGAACATATTAACGATCCCTTTGATGTGTTTTAAATAGAGATACTGCCTAAAACGCTGGTATTGGTATCTGGAAGTACTGGAGTTTATCCAATCCACCTAAAAAGGAATTCTACATTAAAGTAGTTTATGTTCTATTTCCGTTTACAAATGACTGTCAAACTGGATGATAGAAGAAAAGTTCTGTGGCGTTCATTGTTTGTGTTTGTTCATGTTTCAAAAGTAGTTCAACCTGAGCCTGACTGACCTTAAAGATCATATCACATCCATCCAGGGATCATGGCACACAGCTGTTAAAACATGATTAAATATATAACACTGTAACACTGTAACACTGTAATTTCCCATTTTTTTGG
>NC_045740.1:18909224-18909818 GCF_008692095.1 Etheostoma spectabile
TATCTATCTATCTATCTATCTATCTATATAACACACTGATCAGTGCTCAGTACTCGGCCGATACACATGTTCAAGTATCGGAATCGGTATCAGGAAGCAAAAAAATGGTATCGGACCATCTTTAGTTTTAAAGATAATTTGAATCAATAAAAACTTCAAGAACATAGTTTTGGCGCTTAATTAATTAATCTAATAGATAATATATATATAATACATTAATATAAGCAAGTTAATATCATCAACCGCCCAAAGGAAACTTGTAAAATAAAACTACAGTTAGGTTTATATCTTCTATAGCAGCCAGACTGCCGGGGGCCTGTTCCTGCTGCTCAGAAAACAAACGCAAGCCGGAATATAAAAATATTTGGACGTTAAATTCAGTTTCAGAAGACGCCGAGTTCCCGAGCGGCTGGTGACTTTTTTTTTTGGTTTTTTTTCTCTGAGAGCAAACTGTGTTTGTTCTGTGGGGCGAAAAAGAAATGAAATCAGGTCCTGTGATTAAATTGAAAGTCTGCATACATTCGCTGGCGTTTAGTTGGCACTGAATGGAAAACGGCTTCATTACTTTGAAATAATTAAGCAACCAGTGTGAAA
>NC_045740.1:18909828-18911141 GCF_008692095.1 Etheostoma spectabile
GGGGGGGGGTCGCTCCCACAATAGATGGAATTAAATATTTGTGTGACCCTCAAATGATCACAGGCGTGTTTGGGCTTTTGTCAAGTGCATGCGGTAACCTTTGGACCTTTTTTTGCTCTCTTAAATTGGAAGGTAATTACAGTTCTTGTCAGTGTGAAATGTATTCTGCAGATCTGAATATTACAGGTCATTACTGTGTCAGAGTAATTTCCCTGAGCATTCTCGTTGGGTGGCGAAGGTGTAAAAATCACAAAGAAGGAAGCTGATTTTTTTTTTTTTTTATTCTTTCTTCTTTGATGGTCAAAGCCGAGCCGGGAGCTCTTCCCTTGACACGCTGCATTCAGGAGCTCCGCAGTAAATTGGTACTTTTTGAATAAGTAAATGTTTCCCCCTCTTTGAGTCTTGCCGTTTGGACGCCGCGCCTCCTCCAACCTCGCGCTGTAGTGTCGGCGGCGCTATTGAAGCGGTGTGTCACAAGAGCCAACGCTGATCTTCTGAACTCCTCCGAAGGCGAACGCAGGGCGACAACCAGACGCCGTCCTTGTTCAGACAGCAGCGGCAACCACGCCATTAACATTATGGCGTTGATTTTCTTTTTTTTTATTTGTTCTTTTTAAGGATGTTTGAGGCTGTGAAAAGAAAAAAGGTTGTAAAGGGTTCAAAATGCATCTCCAGGGTGTTTGCTCTTGGTCTTCTGACTTCAGGAACAGCTTGAGCATGCTTTTAGGACGGCTGAATGAAGCTGCGTACCGAAGAGGAGCAGTGGGCTGTGTTCTGAGGTCACTTCCTCCATACTGGAGATCTGTCATGCAGAGAGCCTTTACATATACGGCGGGTTCAGAAGGCCATATGTTGTCCCTTTGTCGTGCTCCACTTTGAAGGGTCGGCTTGTTCTTATCAAGGTTTTGCTTTAATTTGAATGGCAAAAAAAACTTTGTAAATGTTGAGTATTTCAACCAAATTACTTGGTTGGGCTTAGGTAAAGATTGCAATTGGGTTAAAATAAGTATGTTTGTTATGTCATTTACTACGTAGTTGCAGTTAATTGGGGTGTGCAGAAAAAAGGATTCGGAATATAGTTCGAGCTCTAATCAATACATATTTTAAAAGATTACATCACTTATAGATAGATAGATGGATAGATGGATGGATGGATATCTTCTTTATTGATTCCCAAGGGGAAATTCAAGGTCCCAGTACCTTACAGACACACATCATACACACAACATAACAGGATGTTAAAATAACAAATTCACATGAATAACATGGATATACATACATACAGTAGTGCTCATAAGTTTACATGCCCATGC
>NC_045740.1:18911151-18916535 GCF_008692095.1 Etheostoma spectabile
TAAAAAGAGGAATAAAAAAAATCATATTTTGGAAATTGATCTTAATGCCTTAATTAAAAAGAAAGGAAAATCCAACCTTTAAGGACACCAATTTTCTTTGTGAATGAACAATTAAAATACAGCTGGCATAAGTATACACACTCCTATGTTAAATTCCCATAGAGGCCCATTTTTATTTTTAAAGGCCAGTTATTTCATGGATCAGGATACTATGCATCCTGATACAGTTCCCTTGGCCTTTGGAATTAAAATACCCCCCCCCCCCATCATCACATACCCTCACCATACATAGAGATCGGCATGGTGTTATTTCAGTCAGACTAATAAACTGGTTTGATTTGCATTGAAGATGATCTTATGAAAGTTCCCCATGTCGATCCTTGTATGGTGTAGGTATGAGATGATGGGGGGGCGAGGGGGGGGGGGGTATTTTAATTCCAAAGGCCAAGGGAACTTTATCAGGATGCATAGTATCCTGATCCATGTAATAACTGGCCTTTAAAAATAAAAATCTGCCTCTATGGGAATTTAACATAGGGGGGTGTAAACTTATTAGCACCACTGTATATGGGAAAAGTAACTACATTTACATACTGTGAATCGTTTTTGAATCAAAAATCAATATTGAATCGTGACATTCTCTGAATCGTACACCCCTATAAGTTCAGTGTGTGACGAGGGATGTCCTGATCCCAATCACGCCTTGGGGTTAAAGCCGATTTTGTCATTTTTTAACTGATGGTGGATCTGCATTTACCCCGTTTCCCTTACCCCGATCATGTTCATCAGCCTGTACTGATCCCCGCCTTTCATCGCACACGCCCTGCGCCATAAACGCACCGTCAGACTGCCTGGGTGCCGGCACTTTAAGCCAATATCAGTCACCAGTGTCTGTCCAGGGAGCCAGTCTCGTAGCCATCTTGAAATGACCAATAAAGTAAGTAAATTTTGTTTTTGTTTCCCACAGCAGTGGTACACGGGCTCCATGAAGGCGGTGTGTGTTTGGCTGACGGACAGACTGGACCTGCAGCTGCACACGTACCAGCTGAAAACACTCATCAGGATTGTGAAGGTAAGAAAATACAAGACCAAAACTTCTGTCAAGAAAATTAAACATATGTTAGTGTTGAAATGCACATTTCCACAAAAAGAAGGACTTTGTCACTAAGAGCCGGCAGATTACCTTTACCGACCAAAATCCTTTTCTTCGCTGTTTGAAAAGAGCGGCAGTGAATGAGCCTCAGACCAGCTACACTGAATTAAAAAAAAATGTTGTTGGTTTATTCATGTAAAAGCAGTCAGAACTGACATTGAAGAAGAAGAAGAAGGAAAAAAAACATAAAGACAAATTACATCCAAAGTGTCCTTGAAAGCAGCAGCAGCAGCGGTGTGAAGAGGCGGCGAGACACCAACGAGAAAACTGCTCAACTCTCCTGCACGCCGCTTTTGTCTTTTCATAGTTTGCTAATGCACGTGTGGCGGGGGTTTAACTTGAAAGCAAAGAGACAAGGAATTCAAATGGCTTCTGAATGAAGGTAAACAAAAAAAACCCCCACCTCAGACGCCTCAGTCTGCCTTCTCGGCCCGACACATAAAAGACTCGCTCCGGCCTTGAGCCTCAGTCTTCGCCGCTTTTGTCCTTCCAACGCAGCGAATGGTAGCCGCTTACATTCCTAAGATGCTCTCTGTTTGCCCCCCCCCCCCCCCCCCCCCTCCACCCTCCCCCTCCCACCCACAACAGAAGACCTACCGGGAACTTCCGGCTGCAGGGCGTCCTGGACGTCACGCTGAACAACAGAGCTACGAGACGGGTACAACCGGCTGACGGTGGAGGAGGCCAACCGCCGCCGTGAAGGCGGGCGACGGCCTCATGCCTCAGCATGAGGGACATGCCCCCTAAACGCCCCCCGAAGGACGCTGAACACCATCCCCCCCCCCCCCCGCACCACATCTCCCCACTCGATCAGCGTCCTCTCTGACAGATCAGGACCTTCCGTCACAGTGTGAGTTGCGATGCAGATCAGGGGGTCTTCAACGGAAAGAGTCCTTCACTGAAAGAGAGCTGGAGCAGGGACCCCCTACTACATGTGTCGTATCAGATGAATTTGCATTTTAAACTGGGCCTACAATAACATGTATGGCGGCCTAAAGCCTTTAGATATACCTTTTTTGTGCATAGCATAGCATAAATCCCTAGGATGCACTACCTTAGTGATTGCCTTACAGATAGGCCTGTTAGCTTAAGTGTTTCTTATTTCACATTTATTTATATTTGCTAATAATATTCTAAATTCATATCAAGACATTTTCTTTTCTGGAAAGACAATTATTTTTTTATTGCAGTAATGTTACGTGTCCATGTAGGCGGTTTTTTTTCACGGCAGGTGAACGCCCCGACTTCCCGGCGTTGGAAATCCGATGTCATTTGACGAAAATACTTCACGGAAATGTGTTTAATGTGAGAAATGGGCCGTGCGGCTGAATCTCTTGATTTCCAATCGACAGCGATCAGTGTGAAAGATTTTCGTCAGTTTTTAAGAGGCGTCAAGCCGAGCCGGCCGCTCCTCATTTGCATGAAGTTGCCTGGATTTAACTTTATGCAAATGAGGAGCAGGGGAGACTCAACACCCCCCCCCCCCCCCCCCCCCCCTCACTAAACTCCTTGTGATGCTACTAGAATGCGTTGACGGTTAGCCCCATAGAAATGAATGGGAAGTAGGGCAGCACGATATATATGCGATAACGTTATAAAATATTGCGATAACAATATTAAATAAACAGATATTAACGTGTACTCAGTTGTGCATTTCTGCTGATTTCAGTATTGTGCGAATCTACAACAAATTGCTAGTTAGTTTAACATTTGTGCATTGGACTGAATATAAAAGGCACCACTAGAAAGACTGACAGCAGCATTTTAAAGTGCAGTTTTCTGCTGATATTTTCTGATAAGTTTCCTTCGTGATGTGTGTATTGCTCGTGGGCACGTACACCCCTGTGATCTCCGTTTGTAGGATGAAGAGAGGTCAAGTTGTGTCAGTATCATCGTGACTCAAGGTCACTGTCACGTAGTAGACGAGGCGCTCAGGCAGGAGGTGCAACCCCCCACCCCATCCTCCCACCTCCTCCCTGCCTCACGCTCATACGCCCGGACACGGCTGTACACAGCGTGTGAAAACGTGCACGGTGGGAAGTACGACAAACTGGAAGGCATGTGCCTTGTGATTGGCCACTGGACGGTGCCGGACAAAAAACTCATCATCCCAAGACTCCACTCTCTTCACCTGCAGGACAGGAAGACCCCCCCCCACACAGAGCCATAATCTGATTTCCCATGTATTTTGTACAGTCGACGTCAGTGATTGCCGGTCAGTGACGACTTCTTCCATGTTGTTTTTTCACTCCAACCGTTTATTAGACTAATTGTTCAGAAAAGGCTCCGCGCAGCTCCCCCACCCCACACACCCAAACACAACCACACCACACACCACACACACACACACCCACACAACACACCACACACACACATCACACCCACTAAACATTACACACAGCACACGACAACAAACCACAACACACAGAGATTCTGAGCAGTCTTTTTTCAAACCAATTAGCGAGACAGGACCAAATCACATAAAGTATTTCTTCTGATTTGACAGGGTAGCTTTAGAAGTTACTTTTTGTTTTTACTTCATACTTTTTATTTAATTGGTTTTATCTTTTTAATTTACCACATTATTTTGGGTTAAATGTAAGAGGAAATATTCGCAAGCCCACAGAACCATTTGGCCTCCATTAGGGATTGATTACCTTGCAATTTCAGGGGAATTTACACCGTAGAGAGTAGGATGGAAACGGCAAGGAAGTGGGTGGTCGGGGGGGGGGAGGGTGAATGGGTAATTAAAAACACAGGACTTTCACCCAGGAGGAAGGGGATAAATCAAAACGTAGCTGTAGTCTCGCGATAAAGCCAAGTGGCATGGGTGTGCTTGTGTAGTGGTGGGTGGCGGTGAGTGTTGGTTTGTGTCGTGTGTGTGCTGTGTGTGGGGTGTGTGTGTGTGTGTGTGTGTGTGTGTGTGTGTGTGTGTGTGTGTGTATGTGTGTAAGTCGCTATATGTAGCGTAGACATACACACAGATAGCTCATAATGCGTACAGATAACACGCCACTTGGCTTAAGATAGTCGGCGTGTGTGTTTACGCCAAGTCCTGATGTCACGTTGCCATGGTAATGAACTGTTGCGGCACCGCTGTAGTTTCTGAGCCTCCTGTAGCTCCACGTGTCCCCACTGCTGAACCCGGTCCGATGAGGATTATGAGTAGTCAACGAAACCAGTAATCTTTATATGGAACCAATACGCGTTTACAGTAAAAATTCAAATCTTTAAATTGGTATTTGGCACGTTTTTAAACTCCAACACAAAAGTTTGTTTGAATGCTTTAAGCAATGATTCAATAAATTAGAAACTTTCAATATATTACGCAAAGTTTTAACACGCTTTCAGGTACTTTGTCAGTGTTGCTGCTGACAGAGCCGTAGTGGAGCCAAAGTACTATTACTATTTAAAACTTTATTGGTAATGAGTTAAATAAAACACAGGTAATGGCCGAATATCCACCACAATAATCGGCCAGGCCGATCCCAAGTTGAAACGCTCTAACATCGGGGAGTAATTGTTCTAAATCACCACTACACGTTGCTGTAGTTGCTTTATCTCTGTCTGTTGTGATGTTAACTGTTGTGAAGAAAACTATTTGAGCTGTAGAGTGAAATGGTCCGTGCCGCCTGATGTGCATCATATCCAACATTGATCAAAAGTCTCAGAAACGTGCCTGGAAAATCCTTCTTTTTCAGGAGAACGTAGATCTGTTTTTAACCTGATTGGTGTTTAATCTGAGCAGCTGTGAGCGTCTCTTCACTGCTGTCCATGCATTCACTGCCGTCTGTTTCAACCGATCTCATGAACGGATTCATACGAGTATCGATCGAAAATGTATGCACACAAATTAGAATGATATCCTAGGAAATTAGACGACCATCAGGCTGGTTGGCTGCACTTTATACCGACAATAGTTGCTCTGAGTCGGCTACAGAGCTCCGCAAACTGTCGGTTGTATCAGAGGACATTACAGTTAAGTTTAGGTCAGAAGACGTGAGCGTGATGCGGTGACGACAGTTATGTTAAGGCACCAAAATGACTAGTTAACCCTTGTGTTGTCCTCGGGTCAAATTTGACCTGTTTCTTTTTATATTTAATATCAGGAACTTGGCTTTCTTTCAACCAAATTGCCTAAAAATAAATGGATGCCATACAACGTTCTTCAGGTAAAATGAATGATCACTTTCAATGAACTTTGTTTGTTTTGTGGATTTTTATGGCATTA
>NC_045740.1:18916545-18918942 GCF_008692095.1 Etheostoma spectabile
AAAGTGGAAAAAAAACTCAGAAGAAACGACAAAAAAAGAGACAAAAAGCTAAAAAAAAAAAATTAGTTCTGTATAATGTTAATATGATGTATAATGTAATGTAACGTAACGTAAAAATTAGGCTATGAATTTTAAAATAGTGTGGGGGAAAAAACAGCTTAAACATCGTAAAAAGCAAAAGATGACGGTTTGATGGGAAGACAACACAAGGGTTAAGTTTAGGAAAAAGTGTGTGGCTTGGATTGAAACACTCCTGAGGACCGACCATGCGAGGCGTTGGGGTTAAAGGGGCACTGTGAGTTCCTGCAGGGTCTCTTCTGTTGCCGTTCCAAGTCAAACAAAACAGGTTGCAAAACAGAGCAACCCCCCCCCCCATGTTTCTTTAACTGACATGTCTAACTGACATTGGGCCGTGACACACCAACCCGATAATCATCTGTCAGACAGTCTGGCGACATCGGAGACTCGAGTCTGTTCGGTGTGGTCAGTGCCGTCGGCCTTCATTTTGGCCAACCTGACATGCTCCAATGACCAATCTGATTGGTTGAGTGCAAACCCGGAAACGAGGAGGGGGGGATGAACGTGACTAGGCTCTCTCAAAATCTGAGGATAATCTTTTAAACTGACCTTTGTCGATCTGAAACTGAAGATTCAGCAGCTGCACGGCCCGTTCAAATCCTCCTTCAAATGCTTTCAAAAAACACGTTTTATGTGAACTGTTTTAGTACAAATATGAGATTATACTCTGAGCGAGCCGCCGTGACTACTTGAATGTCCAGGGAGAAGCCAGAACCACGGGACACTGCCGGTTTTACAAATTAGCCCCACCTGTTGTCATAGAGACGTATTAGGTCTGGTCGCTTGTTCCGAGGCACTTTTCTGACCAACTCGGGGAGACCGATCCAGTCCAACTGCCTTTTCTGCCGAGGGTCGACCGTCTGGTCGGTGTGTCAGAGGCATTACTGTCTCTAAGCCCCTCCCCCAACCATCTCGTCTGTGATTGGCTGGAGCGGTTTGTCGTATTTCGGAGTCTATCCTCTAGTGTTTGTTTGACGTTTTCCGAGCCCCGTGTTGCCTCCCGAGCCCGGGCTTTTTCACAGTGTATTCAGGGGGCGGGCGGCTAGCGGATCAAGGAGAGACGCCTACAATTTCAGACAACAATGAAGTCACGTTGAAACCACGCAGGAAGTCATAGTGCACCTTTAACCCTAGCCCCAACCCTGGGGACAACAAAGCACTTTTACCCAGGAATCAAATCCACTCCCCGGCTTGAAAGCGCTGTGTTACTTTCCCACGCTGCCCTCATACACAGCTGCAGTCAATGTGGTGCATCCCAAAAAAAAAAAATGAATGGACTACATACTCATTACAGTGCATTACTTTTTCTATCTTTATGTACAAATGGTTCATGAGAAACGCCTGTTTGAGCGTAGTCGAGCAGAAAAACATCAGCCTGTAAATTCAGTGTAGGCGTCGGGTCCACTGTGTGCAACAACCTGCCGTTTGTTTTAACTGTCCCATCCAGTTTGTGTGAGTGCAGTTCAAAGGACAAAAAACTATATGAAGAAGTATATTTATATTGTCTTATTGTGCACCTGTTTTGTCCAGGTGTCTTTATCTCAGTGTCACTATTAAAAATGTTTTTAAAGCACCTGTGTTTTCACCTTGTGGGGTTTTATTGTCTGTTTTTACTCCAAGTCAAGCTGAAGATACATTTCTCGGCGTCAGACACCAAAACAGCTCCCGGACACACCGATTCTCACCGGTGGAATGTAACTAAGTACATTTACTCAACTACTGTACTACTCCACTGACGTAGACGACTGATCCGGGTGCAGGCTGGAAGGTTCTTCTAGGGGCCATAGTGGTGGAGGTGGCATAGTTTTTGTCTCCCCCATAATAAAGTCTAAGTAATGACAACAAAACTGTTGATGCACATGCGTGATACAAACCTTCGGCGACCCCCCCACCCCCCCCACAATGACATAATTATACTGCGCTAATGTTCTAATCACATATTTGTGACCGTACTCCTCTACAGCCAAAGTGAACTCTACTCTCCGACATGAAATCGCTGTTTTCCTCTGACTATTGAAGAGCATATGAAGTGTCTGGCATGGTTGGCCAAGTGGCACAATGTCCATGATGGAATTGCAAGGGGGGGGGGGTTAAGTCTTGCATGTTTTGTTTTGTTGTGCATGATCAACCGAATCGACTCCTGACGATTCCAAAACCTGAACTCTGTCAGCCGATCCGAGCACCGATCCCATACCAGCTGGTTAAGGAAATCTAAACATATAGAGCCTATGTGTTGTTTTCAACAGCTAACCCTGTCTGGATGAGATATGGATGTGATATGATTGTGATATGGATGTGATATGATTGTGATATGGATGT
>NC_045740.1:18918952-18919885 GCF_008692095.1 Etheostoma spectabile
TGATATGGATGTGATATGATTGTGATATGGATGTGATATGATTGTGATATGGATGAGATAGGATTGTGATATGATTGTGATATGGATGAGATATGATTGTGATATGGATGAGATATGATTGTGATATGGATGAGATATGGATGAGATATGATTGTTCTCATGGTTGTGTGGCCTGCCTCAGGTTAAACACTCTGTGAAACATGAACAAACTCATACAGAGAGGAAATGATAAAAAACAACAGGCTACAACGTCATTATTCTCTTCATTTTCAGTCATAACGGAAAACAATATAAATTAAGTGCTTTATTAGCTTTTCTTTGGGCGCCTAGGCGGCACACCTGGTGGAGCACCTGGTGGAGCAGGTGCGCATGTGCAGAGGTTTTCTACTCGGCGGTGCGGCCTCCGGTTCGACTCCGACCTGCGGCCCTTGGCTGCATGTCATTTCCCCCCTTCCCGGGCCGCAGCTGTCCTGCAGAAGTAGAGGCCTGGAAGGCCCCAAACAATAGTAAAAATGATAGTAATTTTGTTCCGGGCTAAAGTTATTGGATCGGAGAATAGACTCGCACGTAGGCCTACTAGCCGATGCAGGCACCAGCATCTTAGGCATCGGTAGGTATCGGTTCGGGAACTCCTCTCGACTCCTGCCCCGTCCAACCAGAGCAGGATGAAGGACGAAGTCGCTGTTCCGCCAACGCCTCTATCCAAAAACCGTTTTAGGAAATGGAAAAGCTCATGAAAAGATATTATTGAGCCATTTTTCTCAAACGAAATCACATAAAAATCACGTCGTCACTGTTTACATGTACGTAAAAAAAAAAAAAAAAAGAGTGACCAACAGCTTTGATTCATGGATGAAAATCTCCATCTGAAGGAAAAGTTGAACGTTTAACGTGAATATTAATAATAATAATAAATTTAATTTGTAATGCACT
>NC_045740.1:18919895-18920683 GCF_008692095.1 Etheostoma spectabile
AAAAATCTCAAAGTGCTACATGGTAAAAAAAGTACGGTTCGAATCCGGCCTTCGGCCCTATGCTGTGGTCATCCCTCATCTTTCTCCCCCTTTACGTGTGTGTGTGTGTGTGTACCCACTGTCTCTCTATATCTAGAGCTATCTCTATATATTGCCTAAAGGGTAAAAGCCCCAAATAAATTATCTTAAAAAAAAAAAAAGAAGACAACTCTGTTAATTTTGTTAATTTCTGCTTTTTAAATGCATTCATCTCCATCTCTCTCTTATCTAAATGAAGGAAATCCGGTTCCATCCGTTAACCGAGGAACCAAACACCCTCTTCTTTACTGAACTTAGACCCTTCCACCTAACCCTTGTGTGGTGTTCATGTTTTTGCTACAGCCACCACGTTGTTAGGCTTTTAAATCAATACTTGTAAGTGTGTGTGTGGGAAATAGAAAGATAACCTGGTTTCATAGCACCTACAATCACTTACACTCGGGGGCTATCACTGAAAAGAAGTCATTTTTTATGTTTTTCACAGAACATGAGCTAAGGCCGATGACTTAGAAGAAATAATAAATAGCATTATTTTTCTTTTAGCATACATTGAAAACGGGTCCCACACCTTCCAAGGGTTAAATTCAGCCAGAGGTTTAAATTACTCTTATTAAAAATCAAAATGTCTATTATTTTGATCCTTTAAAGTGTTATCCTCCATTTCGGCTTAATGTTGCAGGTTCAATTTATGGGCTTCTGTTTCCTCAGCTGCACTTTCTTTTCTCTCTCTCTCTCTCTCTCTCTCTCTC
>NC_045740.1:18920693-18926608 GCF_008692095.1 Etheostoma spectabile
TCTCTCTCTCTCTCTCTCTCTCTCTCTCTCCTCATTAAAAAGAGCATCGGACCTTTCTCCTGCCACACCAGAGAAGAAGAATCCAGTTAGTGAGAAAACCGGCGAATTATTCGGTTAAAGCACCAAACAAACCAATTACTGTACAAATAATATCGCATAGATAACTCCCTGTGACGTTTCCCTCCAACCTGCTTTGAAAAAGACCTTCATCATCTTCTCACTCGTATTAAAATAAAAGGTTTGAGGGGATTTCAAACCCGGTTTCATCCGTTAACCGATTAACCGAACATCATTTTCTTTACTGAATTTGGACCCGGCCACTTAAATCCCTCTTAAATTAGGACTTAAATTAGGACTTAAATTAGGACTTAAATTAGGACTTGACTTTGGTTTCGGTTCTTTTCATCCTTTCCTTTCTCCTTTCTCCTCCATTCCCCCTTAATGTTCCAGGTTTAAGGTTTTTTTTTTAAGGGCTTCTGTTTCCTTTCTTTTCTCTCCTCATTAAAATGAGCATCGACCTTTCTCCTGCACCCATAAAAAAAACAGCCCTGCTGTCTGACACACACATAATTATAATTAATAATATTTCTAACAATATGAACAAAAAGATTCTGCAACGTTATAAAGCTGAGGGAAGAGTGAGCCCTAACTAAAGCTTCACATCTTAGAAACAGGTGTTATGCTGCTTCTTCTCTTTTATTTCGATATTACAAACGACAACGCTCTGTTCATTAATATTAAAATGTAAAAAAAAAAAAAAAAAATACGGGAACAATGCGCTAAATAAAACTGACCTTAGGTCTCAGGGGGTAAATATAGGAAGGTGCTGACGCAACACTGGAGTCAAGGGAGAAAAATGTACGTCCCAAACGGGAGTCATACTTGTGTGTATGCCTTGGTGTAAAGGCATCCATCTTTTTTTTTTTTTATAGATTAGATTCCCACGTTGTCAGTTGTGCAAAGTCCAAGTACAAAGACAACGAAAGCAGTTTTGTGCTATAATTACACAGAATAATTGCATGTGACCTACAAAGTTACAGACAAGTGGTGCATTGGACAGGCAAGAAATATATTGCAGTGTTATTTTTAGTTATTTCCTGTTTATTAGCATTTTTTCAGAACAATTGTCAGTCGATTGTGAGTTGGCCGTGGCAGTTGGCTGAGGTAGCCAACGGTTATGCTTCCATTGCTAATGAATAAGCCAGACAGAGTGTCCCTAATCTGGTGATAGAACCCTGATTCGCCCCCCCACCCGTCCTGTGGCTCAGAGCTCCACAGACTCGTACACAGGTCGCAAATTAGTTGCGAGGTTGGCAGCACTGAGTGTGGTTGTAATGAAAAAATCGACCATAATTACAAGTGCACATTTAAACATCTTTGTGTCGAGTTGTTTGTTCTGCAGCTCTCACCTTTGCCCAATCTGACTTTCATATGAGTCCGGCCAGCAGCATAAGGAAGAGCAGCATCTCCTCCGGAGAGTGCATGGGGGCGACCCACGGGGGAAACTTTGGTTTCCCAGTCAGTTCAGAAGTACAGGTGCGACAGTGGTGGATAAAATACGAGGACTGTGTGTCCCGGCGTTGTGGTACCGTTGACGGGGAGTACATCCCAACATGCTAAACCACAGCCAACACCATCACCCAGACATGCCATATCACTGGAACGAGGACAAAAAAACCTGTCCAACGTCTTCTATCTACAGTGCTTAAACCTTCCAGCATTCTACGATTCCAAATACAAATAGGTGCCAAAAAAATTCACTGGAATCAATCAGGAATTTATCACAACTACCTTCAAGCCTTCCGTTATACACTCGTAGAGTACTGGCTGTTCCACAAGGAGTTGATGTATGTACCTTCAACCCTCGTTCCAAAAATGTACCCCATCCCTCGCACCGGGACTTTAGTGGACCGTTCCCTCCCCCTTAAGACTTCGTCAGGTCAAGCTGAGCCTGGATAAGGAAACCAGTCTGATAGTTCAAGTGGACAATCACCTGTGGGAGTGGAACAGGATGTGTCAGAGATGGGTGGGCCTTCGTTTGTCGCTCCACAACAAGGCTCGTTTTGACATGGCAAAGTAGGCAACGCAAAGGTAGAATAGAAATAAATATTGATTATGGCCTTAACCCTGCTTTACCATTTTTACACTGGATATTAAGTTATTACAAAGCTCAAGAAAGTAGGTGTTAGCCACAACTCAAGTAACCCTGCTCCACCATGCGACTAAACAATTACATTCTTAAGATATGATAACGTTCAGGTAAGCTGAAATGTATAACTGCGTTTTGATTTCTTTCACTCATTTAGTTTTTTCACTCGTTCAGTTTTCCACAATCTGCTACTTACCACTCTGATCATATTCAATTCCGCAATACTCCATAAAGAAGCAAATGGTGATATACATCAATGACCGAGAGCTATCTTACAGGGAATAATGACTTACTCTGTAGGTGCACTGCCTCAGAAAGGACTCTCACACCTCACTCCATCGTGGTCAGCCAGAGTAATAAATATTGTTAGCACACACAGTCCATTCAGTCTAGATAATTCTAGAAAATGATCCCTGAAGTATAGTCTGGTTAGAACTGATGGGGGGGGGGACAACTGCATAAGTCACGGCAGAGTGGATTGTCACTCAAGGGGTTTCAGAGGGGACAGAAGCTAAGGTTAGTGCTCCAAGATGACTCTGAGGGGGAGAAAATGCTTATTAGATCTTTAAGAAGATCCGTATGTAGACACAAACAGAATTTTGTGAGGGGGGAAAACAAGTTGTGATGGCTCAGTCATGTTGTCTCAAATACTCAGCTGTCCACAGCCTATTATGCTCTTACACAATAAAGCTCCAGGCCTGTCTTTGCATTACACACCAGCCAATCACAAGTGTTACATGTGAATACTCAATGTTGATTAATCAGGAAGCTACCAACAAAAGATAGTTGCAAGGTGTCTTCACCAATTGTCTTAACTTTACACCCGTATAGCTGTGGTAACTTTGGTTGTGGCCACACCTTCCTCATACTGTCGATATCAACGATTTCTCCATAATCTGAGAGAACCACGAGGTGGATGGATCAAACCATTGCTACTATCTGTCGTTAGGCGATCAGACATTTAAGTCTATTTCCAGTCTTGTTAACAAAGGTCTGGTACTGCAACGGGATGAAGTGAACATGTCTCCACGTGCAGAAGGAGTATAACTAATGGAAATGTCAAGCTTCAAGAATATTAAAATTGTATGCTACAGTGCATAAACGCCATGACACCCATAAAAACTTTGGTGTTTAATGTACAACAGAAATGACAGACACTTTATCGATCTTTTATCTGGTGTCGAAGGGCCGCACATCATCCTCGTAAAAAACTACAGACACTCCGTTGTGTTTTGTACGTCATGTTTTAGAGTGTCGCTTAGTTAAGTTCTGGCTGTAATAGGCTGTGTGGTTACCCACTCAGATCTCTACTTTGGTGGGTCTGGAGGTCCCGGGCGGTACTATCCTGGCAGCATTGCAAGTTCGGGAGGGATAGGAGCGTACAAACCTCTGAATGCCCCACCCGCTGCTCTCTGGCTTTGCTGTACGCCCCAGATTTGGTGATGCTCGGTGCAAGCGTGTTGTTGAACATCAGTCCTCTAGTTTACGCGTTGTAATGGAGCGATGGAGTTTCAACTGGCCAGCAGATGTTACCAATACTTAATTGAGAGGATTATACTATCTGGTTATTGGTGATAGCATCAATTAATCACTTTAAGGGGGGGGGCAACATTTGGTCCCACCGCGGCTAACATATTCAGCAGAGTCTACGGGGAACATGCTAGAACAGAAAGGGGGTAAATCCCACTAGAACCCGTTAATAATAATAATAGTAATCATTTACCAATCCAATACCAGTCATGGGGTACTCCACTGCATCTCCCCTTATTAGTGTCTCTTCAGCTACCGAATAAAAGTGCCAGCCATTTCAGCACGAAGGATAGCTTACAATCCACCCACCACCGTGCAACCATGTGGATCACACAGGTGGGTACGCCCAGCCTGTGCTCCAGAGACCACGTCCGACAATTAGGTGAGTAGATATTAACATTAATTTATAAACGCCGCGGCTTTTGTGTGTTATTCTGATCTGAGTCCCTGCAGTCAGGAGAAAGTATCTGCTTTTATTGTGTTAATTTGGACGATATTCTCCCGCACCCAAGAGGGCGGAGCCCTCCTGGGCCCCTCTTATGCTTTAAATAGGTACAACACTGTTCAGACAAAAACATATTGTAGGCCGTTAAAAACTATATATTAACTCTTCTTTGTACTCCTCACCCCCCTCCCTCCACGATGCCGTCGTGTGTTTACCCCAATTTATGTTTAACAGTCTTCTCCCTTCTTTGTATCCGAATGGATTTCTACGGTAGGCCTCTTTGTAAAGTATTCAACCCTTCCTTATTTCGTAAACACCTACTTCGGTTTTTTCCCTTTCACACATTCTGATTCAGTCCCCATGTTCTTCCTCTTCTTATCCGGCCACTTTGGAGACGTTATGATACCTTGTTCCCCCTCTTTATCATGCCTACTGTACACATTGTGTGCATTTACATGATCCTCACGGTCGAGCCATCTCCCCCATTACCGCTCCGCGTTCACATCCCCCCTCCCCCTTTTTCCCCGAACTCTTTGTTCCCCACTATGGTCAGGTAGCGCCATCTTTTCCCCCCACTCATACAGTCACGGTCTCCCCCCCCCTTGCTTCCCTTGTTACCCCCTCCGTCGGACACCCCCCCCCCGCACTCTACCACGTTTTTTTCCATCCTTTCTCCCCCCCCTTCCCCTCTATCGACCCACCTCCATTCATGATCTATGAAAGGTTGAGTACACAGATTTAATAATATTTATTTTGCCCAGATTCGACGACGCCAGCGGCCGGCACTCATGACGTAGACGAGCCGCTGCAGACGCGTGCCGGGTGCCGATCGAATACGCCAGGCTTCAGGACGGCATTTTTTTTGCCCCCCTACAGACGGATATACGTCTGAGTGATTGAGCGTGTTATAATAAAGCAGATATAGTATACTGTGTTCTCTCTGGGAATCAAACCAATTCTGCACATGAAACCAAATGTGTAAATATGAAGTCATTCACATTTACAGGAACCGTGGACATTTACCATTGTACTCGCACTATATATTGAAACATAGTTTATATATTATGGCTAAGTGGATACAAATTTTATTTCCGTTTGGAGTGTTCTGGTTAGGCCAAGTTATTTTTACATCTATTGTAAGTCTATTCTTGTATTCTATGTTCGATGCGTTAGACCTTTCCCAGTTTTGGGTTAGGGTTACAAAACGTCCGACAAAAAAGTTTCATATATGTATAGACTGTATGTATGTACGTGTTAGGTACTGTTATGGGTCTAGTTAATAAATATGTATGGTATATGTGTATCCTAGAAACATACATAGGGTATTATATGTGTGTGTCTATTATGTCCCGTAATTGACTCTACCACAGGCATACCTATTATGTAGACATAAAATATATACCAAGACATATTATATTCCTACTATCCATATACATACACCGTGGTAGATAAGTTAGTCAGGAATAATAATTAAAAAAAAGCCAGTTTTAATATCTGCCTTCTTTAACACCACCGTTAATCATGATCTTATTATTATTTATACTCATTCTCCAGTGTGTGATGCGTGGATATTTCTCTCCGACTGTTTAATAAGAATAGATCAAAAATGTACATTCTCTAACTGTAAAAACCTCATGGATGATGTGATGACAATCCATATTTAGTTAAGTAATCTTATGATTATTATTATTATTATTATGTTGAGTACCATAAGTTATCAGGTCTATTTTTCTCTTGGGACTTCCGTCTGAATTGACAACTCTCACTGACGGAAAAAGTGGTTTTCAGGTC
>NC_045740.1:18926633-18927495 GCF_008692095.1 Etheostoma spectabile
TGTGTGTGTGTGTGTGTGTGTGTGTGTGTGTGTGTGTGTGTGTGTGTGTTTTCTCTGAAACTATAATAATAGGAATTAATAGTAAGAGCTTATTCTAAACGAATTCCCCCGTCATGTTTTATAAAAGATGATATTGTTTCACTTCGTGTCGCCAAAACTGCAGTTTCATGAAAACTCGTCTCCTGTGTTCTCGTGGATCAAAACGAGATTTTAATCTTTTTTTTATAAACTATGACGATTGAGAAAGTGAGTTGATGAGAAATGTTGACGTTTTAAATCCAACCCTTCTCTTTTCTTTTCGTCTTCCTTTGGTCTGGACTGGGTTCGGTGAGTGTATCAGTTATTCCAAATATGACTTGTCTAAACCTTCAAAAGTTAAAATCAAAATCTTTATTTGTCAGATAAAAAAGAAGAAAGAAGGAAAACATTTACATTTTTACACACTTTTGTGTGTAAAACACCAATAAGGAAAATAGCATCAGTCCGCCATGTTGATGTGTTCGGGTTCTCGTGTTTTCTGCTGGGCTTTTATTTCTCTCCATCTTTTGTTCAAATTCTTAAAAAAAAGAAAAAGAAAAAAGGGGGGCAATGTCAGTGTATTCTGACCATCAGACCTCTCTCCACGCTCTCATGGCTGGCAGCAGGATGGAGGTTTTGTTGTTTCTCAGTCTCTCCGATTCGTCCTGTAGAGGTTTTGAGTCTGCTCTCTGTGCGTAAAAGAGCCGTGTGCATCCAAAAAGCCATCCAGAGAAACAGAGGACGGGATGAGAAAACAGCGCGCAGGTTATTTCTCATGTTGCTTTTTTAGCATCTATCTATCTATCTATCTATCTATCTATCTATCTATCTATCTATCTATCTA
>NC_045740.1:18927846-18930649 GCF_008692095.1 Etheostoma spectabile
CCCCCCCCCCCCCCCCCCTGTTCGACATCTCAATCCATTTTCTGTTTAAAAGTAAGTTCACCCACATGACAGCTCTGTGTGTCCTCTGAGCCGCGAGGGCTGGGCTTCAGGAGCCAGACGATGCACCCACATCTGAGCTATAGCTCCTGCAGCTCGTGACCCCCGCGCGGCTGCTGCATGCGCGTCTATTGCGATTCAGTAAAAAAAAAAAATAATAATAATAGGCTACATGATGTCACGCGAAACCACAAGGGGACCAGGGATTTACCAAATACCTTCCAGTTGAGCAGGAGTCCTGCCAAGTGAGGGACAACCTCCTCCTCCTCCTCCTCCTCCTCCTCCTCTTCCTCTTCCAGCGGCGACAAGTGCACAGAATCGACGGAGAGGAGAATTGAGCAGATTATCTTCTCCACTTTTCCCGCTCTCCTTCCTGGACGGGTAACGATCGGCGAGGTCTCGGCTCTCCGCACGCCGTTATCGAGCGAGCCGCGGCCGCCCTGATTGCCGTCAATAAGGACGGGGGTAGCGGGTGATTTGGAAGTGGGGGCTCCCCGGCTGATGATGCCCTTTCCTGCGGGTTGGTGAGGAGCAGCACCGACCCCCGGCTCCCCTTCCAGCAACTTGTTGTTGTTGTTGTTGTTAATGCGGAGGTGATGGACGGTCTTCTCCGCCGCCCAGCGGGGATCCTCGGCTCCCCCCCGGCTTCTGGGAGCCAGCCCGCGGGCTCCGACATGCTCACCTCCGGCGGCGGCAGCAGCAAGCCTCTCGCTTTCTCCATCGACCGGATTATGGCCAGGACACCGGAGCCCAAGTCGATACCACTCCCCGGCTGGTTCCAGTCCACTCCCGCGGGGAAACCCGACGCCTGTCCGTCCTCGCTGCATTGTATGATCCCGCTGGTGCCGCTCGGGTACGAGCCGGGCCACCGGCTCAGCATCACCGGGCTGGATCCGGGACACTTCGACGCGTCTTCTCTCACTTCTCCCGCAGACTTTCTGGGTTTAGGGTTTAACTATAAGACCCAGCAGGAGGACTCCTCCGCTGTGTGCCACAGCGCCGGCCAGTACAAACTCTTCAGACCCCGGGTGGTGAACCAGTCCTTCCCCGCCATGGGCACCGTGTGCTACCTGAACTGCGGCGGGGACGGCGCGTGTCCCCCGCCGGCCGGCCTGGTGAACCTGCACCCGATGGCCTCGTACCTGCTCTCGGCGCGGCACAAAGCCTTCATGGCGGAGAAAAGCAAGTCGGGCCTGCAGCCGGCCGGGGAGCGGTACCCGGGGTCCGGCGTGCAGGCCTTTAAGGAGCTGTCTCCGAGCCAGATCCAGCACTACATGAAGGAGAGGGACCACATCCTCACCGAGAAGATCTTCAAGGGCTCCGCGGCGGCGGCGGCGGCGGTGGCCCGGATCGGCGGCTCGTGTCCCGGCAACAAGCCCAAAGTCTTCACCTGCGAGGTCTGCGGCAAGGTGAGAGAAAGTCCCGCACGGAGGATTTCTTGTTTTTTTATTTCATCTCAAACTAAAACCAAATCACGGGAACTTCTCCAAACATGCACCGTGAGATTCATGTGTTAAGAGGCTTTCATTTCTGATTATTTCTTTGAATTTATTGATTTTTTTCTCTCTCCAGATTAGAACTAGAATTCGGATTTACTCTAAATGTCTTTGAGGAAATATCTGATTTAACATGTCTTAGCCTAACTAAAAAAACACATGTATCCGGTCGTTTATTTATTATTAGTTGTAGGGTCATTAAATCATAAACTGAAAACCATTAAAGTGATATTAATTCCGTTAATTCAGGAAGAAATCGTTTGAATTGTCAGATATAAAGAAAACAAACATGTTAATGTTTTACTCCGAGTCAGAAATATTTCTGGCAGCAGTTCACCCAGTATCATAAATCTAAATCTAAAAGAAAACTAATAAATAGTACAACAACAAATTAGAAACATATACACCCAACATGTATACACACACAGAATTAGAAAGAAATATATACAAAAAAATAGAAAGAATACACACTAAAAGTTCATAAATGCGCATTGATATTAACTTATAAGACTTGATCTTAAAACAACAACAAAAAACATAGAAACAAGCTGGATTAATTTAGTCTGTTTGGTCTGATTTGATTTGATTCAGTATAAATCTGTGGTTTTTCAAAATAAGATATTTTTTTTCCTGCAGGATTCTTTTTTTTTGAATGAAATGTTAATTTCTCTATTAAATTAAGATGAAGGATTTTTTTTAAAAGCGACTTCTTTTTTTTAATTATTTTTTGGGGTCCTTCCCTTTAGTCAGAGTGACAGTGGATAGAAATGAAGGGGGAGAGAGAGCAGCATGGGGGGGGGGCGCAGGCCGGATTCGAACCCGCGCCGCTGCAGGACTCGGCCAAAATTGGGCGCACGCGCTTACTGGGTGAACTAGAGAAAGGATGGATTCAGTTTGACATGCACAGTCTATGTAAATGAGGAAAGGCAGGAAAAAAAGAATTAAACCAAAGCAACAGAAAAAAGAGCCGAAGCCGTCGAGTGAGTAAAAAAAAAAAAAAAATGAAAAAATAAAAAAACATTTCCATAGATCGAGAGTCAAGATTTTTTTTTTAATTTTTTTTTATTGGAAGTCTTGTGCAGGCTCTTTGAGTCAAGTAAAAGTTGTTAAGGAGAAGCGCAGCGAATGAAATAGAAAAGGCTCGAGCGCCTCGTTAGCTACAGCACGCGCCATGCATAGAGGACTACTCCTCGACGCAGCGGCCGCGGGTTCGACTCCACCCTGCGGCCCTTTGCTGCATGTCACTCCCC
>NC_045740.1:18930659-18934923 GCF_008692095.1 Etheostoma spectabile
CTCTATCTCCTCTCGCCTCTCCATCTGTCCTATATAAAAAATAAAGGCCGAAAATGCCCCTCCAAAATAGAATATTAAAGTTAAAAAGACAGAAAAACTCTGCGAAAGACAGAAAAAATGAGAATAAATGATGAATATTAGGACTGTAAACCGGGATCTTGGAAATATAATAAACCAAAAAGGAAAAGCAGAAGTAATAAAAATATAAACTGTTTATGAACACAAACAGAGAAACATGAAAGATTCTTGACGTGTATTATTTAGGACTTTAATGTCTTTCTTGCGCTGTGCGGGTTTCCATGGTGATTATGGTCTTATTAGGGACACATTAAAGGACCCGTGACAGATTAACTTCGAATTAGAGTCAAGCTGATAATTAAAGGCTACAGTGCATTTAGATTTTTTTTCTACTTTTTTAGTTTTTTTCTTTAAAGTTTGAATGGAAAAGATCCCGAGCCGTTCAGTGAACCCTCAAACTGAGGAGACGTAAGGGAAATTCAAGTGGTTTCGAAGGGGAACTCGCAAACTAAATAATGTGAATTTTTCATTTTTCTGATTTCTTCCGTCAGCTCACGGAGAATAAAAACCAAGGTGTGTTTCATCATGAGAAGTGTTTAATTTGGTTGGATGATTTGAATTATTATTATTATTATTATTATTATTATTAGATTCATTAGGGCCCGAGCACGAAAGTGCAAGAAACTTATTGTTTCTGTATGGATTACTATTATTAGAATAATAATAATAATTATTATTATTATTCAATCAAATTAATTTACAGACTCAAGTTCCAGAGAAAAAGTACATAACACAACCACACACACAAATATAAATACACACAGACACACTGACCCCAGAAATAACATTAAGGAAACATACATTCAAACATATGTACATACATACATATTTATACATACATTCATACATACATACATACATATTTATACATAGGAACCAGGTTAAAGGGTACTAGTGTCTGCTTACTGGCCCATTGCCTTGCATATGTTGCAAACACTCTTCACTTCATCTTTGTAGGATGTCCTTGTCTATCTTGAATGTGATTCTATCACCCTTGCTTATGCCGAAGGAACCTAATGTTTCTGTGTGAGCAGCTATTCCTGATCTTAGGGGGGGAGGAAAAAGGATAAAGTAGAAAGAAAAAGAGAAAAAGGAAAAAGAAGGAAAAAGACAAGAAGAAGACGATAAAGAAAGAAGCCAAGAAAGACAGAAAAGAGAAGAAAACGAAAAAAGGAAAAAAAGAAAAAAGAAGAAGAAGAATGGGAAGAAGAAGAAGAGGTGAAAAGAAAACAAGAAAAAAGACTAAGAGGAAGAACAAAACGAACGAGGTGAAAAAGAAGGAAAGGAAAGACAAGGAAAAGAAGAGAAAAGAAAAGAAAAAGGAGAAGAAGATGTTGGTTTGGAGTGTATTTTGTGAAGGAATGATAAGAAGGGCGAAAGAAGAAATAAGAAGAGGAAGAAAGAAAGAAAGAAAGAAATGAATACGAGAAGAAACTAATGAGAAAGGGAAGAAAGAAGAAGGAACTAATTGGACATGTAGCTCTATAACCCCCAAGAAGGCATTTTGTTATAATACCATCATCCATGACACTTGCCGCACCCAACATTATCCAGTGGCATAGCGTTTTGTTTTGGCTCAAAACTGTTTGCTGCCAGGTTAGAAGTCAGATGCGTTGAAGGCAGGGAAGGAAGAAAACAGAAGAGAAACAGAATGAAAGACCGAAGGAAAGAAAAGAAGAGAACCAGAAGGGAGGACAACACAGTAAATAAAAATAGAGTTCCATAGCATTTTGCCTTGTTACTGTGTTTCACTGTGATGTGTGCATATTTTTCCAATCCTGCCAAATCAATAAAACTGATGGCACAAACTGTTCTCTCACCGGTTGGGGTACTTAGTTTTTGCTGCTGCAACTGCATGGGGGTCACTACTAACAAGCATTTATGAGCCCGTTACCTGGGCCCGACACTCCCCCCCTCCCAGTAATTACCTGCAGTGGCTTAGGGTTTTAGAGTGGACTATTCTCACGGCGATCAGAACTTTAAGGAGTGGAACAGGGAGTTGAGATTACAGATTGTGGGGGTATATATAGACAGAATAAACAGGGACCTCAACCAGCAAATAGACACGTAAGAACATACAGCGTTCCAGCCTCAGGCATCATGGAGTATCTAAGTACAGAAGAAGAATCAAGTCGGTTCAGGACAATTGAAGAATTCACTGGCTCAAAAAATTCCGTTTTGGAGCCACCCCGTTACTGTTGTAGTTGAACATCGCAAGAACAGAGCGCTTGCTATCTGGTTTTCTTCTTATGATGCAGAAATACAAAAACACACAGCATGGTACAGTGCAGGATTTTATTTATCTGTGTTTAGAGAAGTCCTCTGTCCTTCTGAATGCTAAATGTAGAAGATAAGCTAATTTCTGAGCAGTTATCAGCTCCCAGCAAACAATGTGGGCAGGAGCCCTACACACGTGAACTTAATAAACAGAGGAAATAAATTGAAAAGAGCAGAAGAAGAGAAGAAGAGTTAGGAAGAGGGGACGTTAGTTCCCTCTACGTAGCTTGGAATGTGCTCTCAGCTAGTGGCATTCTCTCCGGCTCAGTCCTTTAGATCCCCCCGGCTTTAAGAAACCTGCTGTTTGAACACTATATGCACAGGTATTCATTTGTCCTGTTAACTCAATAGGAAACGCGCAGATTGATGCTTTCTTTTAGAGCATTGCATTGTAAACAAAAGAGGAAAGGGTCCTCCTCTGTGGTAAACTCAAGCTGCTGGGAATCAACAGTCAGCTTTTCTTCGCATGCTTTACATGCTTTAGTACTGGTTAGGTACTCTGTTCTGAATGTAATCATTATGGCTGGTTGTTGTGGAAGCTAATGTTTGTATAGCTGGTGTTTACAGTACAATTTCCAGTGTGTCGGGAATCTAAGACGTGTGAGGCTCAGCACGCGCAAGAAATTTCACCCTAACTCACCGTATTTAGAATTAGGCGTTGACTTGGAATGTTAGACTTTAATTGACTGTTTACATAGTCTGTAAGAGGCTTCAGTGCTTCTGACGTCAACTATCTAACCATGAACCCAATTCTGTGCACCTTGCTATACCTGAAACGTTGTGGTGGCGTTTTCTAATGAGGAAGGTGCATTCTTTTTTATATATTTAGATATATATATATATATAGATATATACATACATACACAGTATTTGTCTGGAGGTCACCACAACCTTCAACGAACTTTTGCAGAGTAGGTATTCAATCTATGCAGCTATGGAGCAATAGGACTCAAAAGGCTATGCTCGCCGTTTTCCTGTCATTCGCAGGGTATTGCCTGGAGGCAGGACGTCATTTGGGGGACAGTTACATAGTAGTAAAGAGCACCAACCCAAAACTGACAAGCGCTCTTCTACTTAAATGACGAGTATGCTTGTCCTATCAAACTGCGGGATGGGCTACTGGTTTGACTTGTGGGGAAGGAAATGGGAGGATGTGTTTCGTTGTTAGGGGCAATGAACTGATATGCCTGGGACAATGATGAAGTTGGCTCCAAAATACAAGAATAAGTGATTTCATTGTTTTTCCCGCTTTATTATTAATATATTCACTGCAATTGGGGCCATTTTTGAACCAATCCTGATTAGGAGGCTACCATACCGGGTTAAGGTTAAAGAGAGGGGAGGGAAGGATAGAATCATTAGGGAAAAAGGATTGGTTAGATTGGAGGAGAGAAACCGATGAAACTGGATGCAGCCCAGCGAGGAGCACTCACCCCCATGTGATGGATCTTGACAAATGGATTATTGGTCTCCTCAGAGTGCCTCTAAACAGAGACTCTGGGTAATAGGGTACACAGTTGAACATCTTCACCACCATGGCAAAATTCTTCAGAGTTATTACACAGAAGAAAAAGAGACTGTGGAGGTGAGGAGAGTTTAGAGTAAGAGTGGGAGGAGCAGATGGACACGACATGAGGAAGTGACAAGAAAGATAGGACTGACGGAGAGACACAATGGGAGGGGACACCAGGGTGACTATTTTTTAGTCTTTAGAGTGCCAGTTACGAGAGCCGGCGCCGCACGGGGGGAGAACAGATACGACAACGCCAGGGAGGGCCATAATGTATAGTTAACTATGTATGTATGAATGTGAGTATACAATATTTGTATGTTATGTATGTGTTATGAAGTTGATGTATGTTTATTAAATAGGTATGTATGATTATGTATGAAATGTATGTGTCAGCAT
>NC_045740.1:18934948-18936065 GCF_008692095.1 Etheostoma spectabile
ACACTCACACACACATACTCTCTCACACACACACACACACACTCACACACACACTCATTCACCCACACACACACTCTCTCTCTCACACACACACACACACACACACACACACAGAGCACAACCACCAGTAGGCCTATACACCTATACATTTCCGTGTAATTTATGGTCAATAACCTCATTTAGTGTAAATTAAATCATAATTTTTGAGTTAAAAAAGCAGAAAGTTTAATTCATGTTGATGGATAATCACAGAAAGATTAGCCAGAACAATGCTATAAAATTGAATAAAACACCCGAAAGTTGATGACAGCTGTGATCTGACCCTTCCTCGGACTTGGGAAGAGCGTTTAATGAAACGCCTGTGAGACACTTGGCCAATGAGGGTGAAAGAAATCGAAATTGTTGCTATAGCAACTTTGAAAAACCTCCTGTTAAAGTAAAATGATGTAACCTTTCTGTTTTCTCCCCGTTTGGCTGTGTAGAGACGTGTTTCTGATGTGTGTGTATTGTAATATTCTTTATAAATTATTTTCTCTCGCAGGTGTTTAACGCGCACTACAACCTGACGCGCCACATGCCCGTGCACACCGGCGCGCGGCCGTTTGTGTGTAAAGTGTGCGGGAAAGGATTCCGACAGGCGAGCACGCTGTGCCGACACAAGATCATCCACACTCAGGTACGTGGACGCGCAGCACGTCGGGCACGCTCCAAACTCAGGAACTGACTTCAGTCAAACATGAAAAACGTTGTTTTTTGTACACAAGTTATTAAAAATGTATATTGACTGTTTTTAGTTAGGCTACAATTTTCTTCCCTGTAGTTAATTTTTAAGGAAAAACAATATGATTTCTATAGAACCGTTCAGACAGGGTGTAACTTTGGTTTCACAAGTGTGTGTGTGTGTGAGAGAGTTAGTGTGTGTGTGTGAGTGAGTGTCTGTCTGTGTGTGTGTGTGTGCACACCCACACACACACCACGACACCCCCACACACACACACACACACCTTTCAAGGTTATTCTTAATGTTATAAGATGACTTTAAAACCAAATGATTTCTCTCCCAGTCTCGGAGATCGGCCCTATTAATAAAGACATAAAGAAAGGCTTAAACTACATT
>NC_045740.1:18936828-18938526 GCF_008692095.1 Etheostoma spectabile
GGGGGGGGGGGGGAATTACGTCCTAGATCAAGGACTTCAGGGTCAAAAATACATAAAAAATAGAACTTTAAAGGAGTGTTACCACTATAAGTAAAAGACAAAAATGTTCTTATTTTGAAATCCTATAAGGAGCATGAACAGGAAATGGACCTGGCAACATTTTACTGTCCTACGTTTGTTATTTATTTACTTCCTTTTTTTTGCCATTTTTTATTTGACTTTTTATTTTTCCTCCCACACATTAAATCCAAGCTTTAACAAAAGAAAAAGAAAAACAGAAAATGTATCTTGTGGGTCTGTTTTCTTGTTGTTTTCAGCTTGTTAACACGTCCTCGACAGCATCAGGACACGTTAACAACGCCGATGGTCCAATACGTCCTGTATTTAAAGACCTGTCAGTCAATTTGAAAGCGATATACTGAAAAAAAAAAAAGGTTTTTAATTATTTTGTCAGCAATACACGTCAGTGCATGTCGTGTCAACAACAAAGAAACTGTCCAAGGGAATTAAAACATTGCGTTGTTCTGACTGTTATAATTGCAAGTTGCCAGTTAATATTAGTTGTTATAGTAACTTCTTAATTAGTTGTAAAGATTGTGCATATGTTAGGAAAACTTGTTAATCAGTTGGAGGGACAAGTTATTGTTATACCCTCAACTATTATTGTTACGTTGGCAGCACGATCCAGAAAGAGTTGTTACAACTCAAAATAATTCATGCGACTGGTTAACTTGTTATTTTTAAGTTGATTCAACTAGGAACGTTTTCGCAGCGTAGCAGTTTCCAATCAAATGTTTTATTATATGTGGACTGTTTGAGTGTTTTATGAGGAGTGATCTGGTCAGAGAGACACACACACATACACACACACACACACACGAACACACACACACACACACACATGCATACACACACACACACATGCATACACACAAACACAAATACACACTGATGTAGACATACACAATTATAATGCATTTTAAGTATTAGTGTTCAAAACATTTGTAAAAATGTACTAAAAAGAAATACATATAGAGAAACAGAAATAACAGCCACATTTACAGTAAAAAAAACACAGTTTTCTAAGTCTCTTTTCATACATAGAAAATGACATAGAGGAATCCATTACTGTAAATGTACATTTTCATTCCACAAAATAACTCCACGCATGGATGTTTTCACTGGAAATGCAAAAAAAAAAAATAATATAAAAATGAGCTAGTTTTCTGAGTCCTGAATTTTAATTATAATTATTATATGGATGTAAAGTTCATTACAACAAACACACCAAATATTCAATTTTTTTCTTTGTAAATATAATCTTTTGGGCATTTTCGGCCTTTGTTTTTGACTGGACGGATGAAGACATTAAGGGTTGGGGGGGGGGGTTTTTTTTTTTTTTTTTTTTTTTTACATTTTTGCGCTGTATTTCGACATCAACACAAATTCAAACCGGCATCTGTTCCACACTTCTGCACGCCATCAGTTCACTCAGTGTAACAAGGCAGCACAAATGGCGCACAACAACCTGAAACATCACATTTACTCACCTCACTGCATAAATGGCCTAGGTTCCGAAATATTCCCTTTGTCTGAAATGCTTGCAGGCCTCCCTTAGTTGGTGACCGCAGATGTAGTCAGCTACAAACATGGTATGTTAAAAAAAAAGGAATATTGTGGGGGGTGCAACTTTCTTTT
>NC_045740.1:18938551-18940638 GCF_008692095.1 Etheostoma spectabile
AAAAAAAAAAAAAAAAAAAAACACATTGGGAAAAGCAACAAAAAACAATGAAAAAAGCTATCAAAAAAAACAGTAGAAAACTTGGGAAAAACTCAGGAAAAAGCGTCCAAAACATAAAAAAAAACCGCCCAAAACTTTGAAAAAATGACAAAACGCCAAAACAACCCCCCCCTGCCAAAATGTCAGATAAAGCAATATAAATTTTGAAATAAGTGACTTACAAACACACACACACACACACACACACACACACACGCGCGCAACGCCTCGGGCCGCTGACGGTGGCGGCCCGTTAAAATCAACAGAGGAAACACCGCTGGGATAATAAATATTTGTATTTCCTTTTCATTCTTACAGGAAAAACCGCACAAGTGTAACCAGTGTGGGAAAGCCTTCAACCGAAGCTCCACCCTCAACACGCACACACGCATCCACGCCGGGTACAAGCCCTTCGTCTGCGAGTTTTGCGGGAAAGGATTTCATCAGAAGGGTGAGGAAAATGGAGGGAAAACGCCACACATGGTTTCCACAAGTTAAATTTCAGACTTTTTAAGACCTTTTTAATTTGCCTGGCTCCGCCCTCCTATGTACGTCCGCTCAATTTTTATTTACCTTCAGTTCTATCTCCGGGTTTGCGGTGTATTCTCGGGTTTTTTTCCGGTCCAATCTCTACCTGTCCAATCAGAGAACAGAGGGCGTGGCTGAGAACGATGATGTTGAGGTTGTGCGCTAGTTTGAGTTGTTGTTCCGCGATGTTGTGTATGTGGCAACGCTGCCAAATATCCAGAAGTTAGAGCCCGAGCAAGAACAATCTTTGCTGAGTTTTGTTGGGGGCCATGATGTTGTGGCCCCCCTTAATGCCCCCCATGGGATTTGGGAAAAGTTAGATTTTCCGGCTCTCTCCGTTAGCGGTGAAGGCGTTAGCTAAGGCTAATGCTAGTGATGCTAAGGTGACATCACGACCAAAACGTCAGTGATTGGTTACGGCAGATCCAGAGTGGCTCTGGGCAGATCCAATCGTTTTAAATTTCAAGTACCCGCCTTCAAGGAAGTTAACACTGGTCAATGGAGGGTGGCCAGACTCTCTGTACATGGACCAGAGTCAGGCTAATGGACCAGAGTCTGGTAGGACCAGGCTAATGGACTAAAGGTCTGGTGACCAGGCTAAGGACAGAGTCTGGGTAGGACCAGGCTAATGGAACAGAGTCGGTAGGACCAGGATAATGGACCAGAGTATGGTTAGGACCAGGCAGTGTACCAGGTCTGGTAGGGAACAGGTAATGGACCAGGGTCTGTAGACAGGATACATGGAACAGAGTCTGGGTAGGAAAAGGCAATCGACCAGAGTCTGGTAGGACCAGGCTAATGGACCAGAGTCTGGTAGGACCAGGCTAATGGAATATCAGAAAGGAGTTTACATTGCAGTAGGCTACTATATGCATGCTTACAATACATGCTTTGTGACAAAATCATTTAAAAGGACAATGCAAATGTTAGACCTTTGTGAACGAAAATCAAGACTTTTTTTTAAAGAAATGTAAGTCTTTTAAGGCCTAATTTTTTGAATATACTGTATTTTTAAGACTTTTAAGACCCCGTGGGTACCCTGTTATAGAATTACACCTACTTTGAATTCCTCATGGGGGGCAACAGAAACTACACACTATAGCTTTAAGTTCTCCGGCTGTTTAGTCTTTAGGGGAAAAATCTTTGAAACGCATAGAGAGAAATAATACACACATTTCAAAAATAAACAACAGAAGATGACATGTATCTGTAACGTCATGATGAGATAAAACATGGATAATGTCTTTTTGCATAAGCATAATTTAATACAAATTCACCAGAAGGCAAGGAGTGAAGTGTTTGACGCTGAAGGTTTTCCCCAGTTAAACAAAACCTTCGCCATGGGTGCAGCCCTACAAAAATGACTGAAGTGTTTTGGGTTTTTTCTTCGTCCCGGTCTGACTCCTCGTCTTCTGACTTTTTGTGCAGGAAATTACAAGAACCACAAGCTGACGCACAGCGGCGAGAAGCAGTTCAAGTGTTCGATCTGCAACAAGGCCTTCCACCAGGTGTACAACCTC
>NC_045740.1:18940648-18945440 GCF_008692095.1 Etheostoma spectabile
TGCACACGCACAACGACAAGAAGCCCTTCACCTGCCCCACCTGTGGCAAGGGCTTCTGCAGGAACTTTGACCTGAAGAAACACATCAGGAAGCTGCACGACCTGGCCAGCCCGCAGTCGCCCCCGCAGGCCTGATAGGCCCCCCCGCTCCGACCTGGACAATGACTCTGTGCCTGGTTTTATACCGCCGATGCACCGTACCTGTCATCCCATCACCCCAAAAACCTACATCGGGGTCCCCATCAGGCCAGAAACTGAACTCAAGTCCTGATATCCCAGATTTACACAGAGCCCTGTAGGTGTTAGATAGAAGATTATTCTCATAAATTAGGAATTTGTGCCCTGTAAATGTTCAATTAATGTTCTTTGTTCCAACCAAGTCAGTCAACAGACACATCAGGGGCTGAACTTCCTTATCATTATTTCCTTAAGATTGATTTCATAATCTTCTTCTTAACAGCTACCAATATCAAAACGATGGCCAACCCTATTTTGAACCCGAAAATCACTAAATTCTGCTCGTCATTTCACTTTTTTCGGTCACTTGGTTCTTTCTTGTGCAGCCATGAAGTTCTCCAAAACATTAAGGCTGATTCCAAGGCTACTTATAGCAAAAATAACTTAATTCTGAGGCCAAAAAAAAAGAAGAAAACAGACCAAATAAGGAAAATCAGCAGAGAATGAGACATGCTGACTTTTGGTCCGTATATGAGTTAAGCTCCAAAAACACAGGAGCCTTTCCCAAAATGAACTGGATTGTGTCTTTTGATTAGACCCAACTTGGCCTGGCTGCGTCTTTCAAATTCCACGTGCCCAGTTTGTAACTTTTTAGTTCAAAGTTAAGTTTATCAGTGCGACATCATCAGGGTTATTTCTCAGACAGAAGACACTGAAGACATTAAACAGCCGGCTGAGGGGGACTAATACACTGGTTTTCATGTGCAAAATTGTAGAAGAGTCCCTTTAAACTTTGACCAGCAGACGATAACCTATCGTGTCGTTTGGGGGCGGTCCCTTCAGACCGTATACAGTGTGACACTTTAGCCTGTGACGAATAACAAACTGACAATCATGATAGAAAAAAAGACTTTTCTTTTGGTTGTCAATCCGGTGCGACCGGAGAACTCTTAAGTATTCATGTCCCTGCTTTAAATACAGATCCAACCTATGAAATGAAATTAAGCAGTATTTTGTCACATTACGATGAATTTTGATCCCTGTTTGGAGACAGTGAAGCCAAAATATCTGAGATGAAAATATCTTCGATGAGGTTAATGCATGTTTTGGTTGATATTTATTTCTATTAAATGTGAGCAGCTCGCCTGGTTGAGTCCAGAAAATCTGTCATTTTTAAATTCCTATGAACGACAGACATTTCCTTTTGTAACAATTTCCCCAGATGGGGCGGCATAAATGTGACTTGGCATGGGCCAGATACCGGTTTCAATGTACTCTTCAAAAAGTCCCGGTTTCAAAACCTTTACATTTTCCTGTTTTATGAGTCGTTGAGGACAGAAAGTGCAGTTTAGAAACCCCTCTCCCTGCACAAGTGTGCAGTGTGTTTACACATTAAATACATTGTGTTCAATGGAGAAAAATTATTTTGTTTTTTACCCAGACATATCAAAACAACACATCATAAAGCTGTAGTAGCATTACCATTAACCCGTGATATTTTTGCTGAAGGTTATCATACCATCATAATCTTATACCGGCCCAAGCCTTATGCTACGTTTACTCTGCTACGTTTTTGGTTTTTAAGCAGGTTTTCTTACAAAAGCTCCGCGCACGCAAGTGTTTTTAGCTCCGGTAGAATACCCAATATCCGTCGTATCTAACGCGCCCACACCAAAATATCTCATCAACATTCTTGTATACCTGACATGCGTTTTCCCCCAAACAGGAGGCAGCATGTATAAACTACCCGCTGCTGTTAGTTGCCATGGTAACGTTAGTAGCTTAGGCTCATAGAACGATGCGTCATGACCCAATCGGGTGGAGAAACGTTGGCGTCAGTGTTGTTGCCAAACGTCTCCTTTTTTGGACCGGTGAGACTGCACAACACATTTTCCCTCCCAACTCGTAAAATACGGACGTTTGGTCAGCTGTCTTTGTTGTTATATGACGCTAAATGGCGCTTGGTTGTCTCCTTTAGCGTCATATAACACGCTTGGTCGTCTCCTTTAGCGTCATATAACCGCCTTGTCCATCTCCTTTAAGCGTCATATAACACCGCTTGGTTTTCTCCTTAGCGTCATATACACGCGCTTGGTGTCTCCTTTAGCTCATATAACACCGATCGCCCTTTCATCGTCATATAACACCGCGTGTTCGTCTCCTTGATCAGTATAACACGCGCTTGGTCTCTCCTTTAGCGTCATATAACACACGCTAGTCGTCCCTTTAGCGTCATATACCAACCGCTAGGTCTTCATCCTTTAGCGTCATATACCACTCGCTAGGTCGTTCTCCTTTAGCGTCATATAACACGCGCTTTCTCTCCTTTAGCGTCATATACACGCGCTAGTTCGTCTCCTTTAGCTCATTAACACGCTCGTTGTCCTCCTCCTTGGCGTCATATAACATGCTAGGTCGTCCCCTTTAGGGCATTTAACACCCTAGTCCGTCCCTTTAGCGTCATATACACGACACTTGTTGTCTCTTAGCGTCATAACCACGCTAGGGTTTTCTCCTTAGCGTATAGATAACATGGTAGGTTCGTCTCCTTGCGTCATATAAGTGCTAGGTCGTCTCCCTGTTAGCGCTCATATAACAGCGCGCTTGGGTCGTCTCGAACTTTAGAATCATATAAACACGCGCTGGCGTTCTTTAGTCGGCAATAACACACTAGAGTCATCTCCTTTAGGTTCATATAACACGCGACTAGGTGTCGGCCTTAGCGTCATATAACACGCGCTAGGTCGTCTCCTTTTAGCGTCATATAACACCGCGCTTGGTCGTCTCCTTTAGCGTCTATAACACCGCTAGTTTCTCTCCTTTAGCGCATAACACGCTCGGACTTCGTCTCCTTTAGCGTCATATAACAGGGCTAGGTCGCCAGCCCTTTAGGTCATTTAACACGCGCTAGGTCGTCTCCTTTAGCGTCATTAACACGCTGGTCATTCTTTAGCGTCCTATAACACGCACTTTGTTGTCTCCTTTACGTCATATAAAACACGCTAGGTCGTCTCCTTATCGTCATATAACATGCTAGGTCGTCTCCTTTAGCGTCATATAACACGTGCTTGGTCGTCTCCATTAGCGTCATATAACACGCTTGGTCATCTCCTTTAGCGTCATATAAAACGCTTGATCATCCTTTTAGCGTCATATTAACACACGCTTGGTCGTCTTCTTTAGCGTCATATAACACACGCTCGGTCGTCTCCTTTAGCGTCATATAACACGCGCTTGGTCGTCTCCTTTAGAATCATATAACACGCGCTTGGTCGTCTCCTTTAGCGCCATATAACACGCGCTTGGTCATCTCCTTTAGCGTCATACAACACGCTTGGTTATCTCCTTTAGCGTCATATCACACACGCTTGGTCATCTCCTTTAGCGTCATATAACACGCGCTTGGTCATCTCCTTTAGCGTCATATAACACACGCTCGGTCATCTCCTTTAGCGTCATATAACACACGCTTGGTCATCTCCTTTAGCGTCATATAACACGCGCTAGGTCGTCTTTATTTGTCATTCCACACTACACTGTGATACAAAATAACGTGTTCACAGCTTAGAAAAAAAATACAGCACAGAAACAATTATAAACACAGTGGAAAAAGTCAAGATATCTAGCTATATACATGATAGATAGATAGATAGATAGATAGATAGATAGATAGATAGATAGATATTTATTGATCCCAAAAAAATGGGAAATAACAGTGTTACAGCAGCACACAAAATATACATACATACAATATACATGAAATAATAATAACTATAATAACAAAATATAAGAATAAAATATAAGAATGTAAGAACATACATACTGTCCATGGACAATACATATACCCCGCTCTCCTGGGTTAAAGTCCGGTGCTTGACCCATCCACACCACCCCCCACCGGACTAACCTTACGAGGAATTTCTCCCTTACATACTACTTGCTAAACCCCGTCTAGATGCTGCTCTCCCCAGTACGATCTACACACACGCCAAAGGGCGCCTTTTTCGTTGCGTCACGCGCGGACAGCCCCTGTCCAAACGTCCGTATTTTATTTCCAAACCAAAACGGTTCAGAAGTGTTTCCCAAATGTCTACGGTTTAGAGGCTCTGAAACGCTGGAGCAGTGTGATTGCGAGATATTCTTCGTTTTTCAAACCAAAACGTAGCAATGTAAACGTAGCCTATGTGTTCAGAGAAAACTCGACTCCACCAGTTGCCCTTTCAGGCCTGTCGACCCCAAACTTGACCCTTCCTCTTGTACTTGACCCTGCAAAAATCCCTCAGGACACTCTCTGACCCCCCTCAGACCTGATGTGGTGCGACCCCTGACCCCTTTGGCCCTGAGGTTGCCCTGGAAACGGACCGGAGGAGAAACTTCCCGACTGTCTGTGACACTTCTGACCCTGTCGGCTCACGTTAGACTGGGAACACTTCACAGGATGGCAAACTGAACTAGACTCTCATATCCTCTGATTTTAGTATAATACAATTTCGTGGACTTTTATGTTTTAAAAAAGGATCTTAATCTTTAACAGAAAGGTCGACCTCCTTAGAAATCCTTTCTGTAATGTTGTCTGTTGGGGGAAACGAGCTCTAGGTCTAGTGTCCCCGTTTTAA
>NC_045740.1:18945517-18946483 GCF_008692095.1 Etheostoma spectabile
GAGAAATCTGGTCACCTTATGTTAAGTTGAGTGAAGATTTGAGTCGCGCATGCGTCACTTTGCGACAAGTAGCCTACAAGATGCTAACGACAGATTTCTGTAATGTCAATCCAGTAAAAATGGACCTACTTAACCAAGTTAAGCTAATATGTTTTTGAAATGACTGCTGGCTTAGCTACAAGTTCGCATCAAACACAACAAAGGCTGTCAGTTGAATAGCGTTTTGAGCTAACATTAGCCATCAAATTATCATAGATGTTTAAAACGTTTTTGAAATGATTCCCATCTTCTGTTGCTGTTTGTAATAAGAAAAGTTTATTATTTCATGGATTTTTCAAATTTCACTATGACACGATAGGCCGTAAACTGTTTAAATCTGAGCATGCACGACTCACATCTGCACTCGACTCACTTCGGGGAGTGACATCGGCATCTCCACGTACACGTACGTAGCCACGGCACGGATTTTACGCAGAAGTATTAATCACCCAGTTTTCGTCCGATATCCTACAAGCTGGTTCATGAGAATGCGTCGAAGTTTATCGACCAATCGATTGGTTTAGTCAATCGACAAATCTGTGAAAAATTAGTTTCTCCACAAAGAATTATGCAAAAGCACCACTTTAAATCTTGTGTTTTCTAGAGAAAGTCTGAATGAAAAAGCATTAAAATAAAAAAAAAGACAATTGGACTTAAACTAAAACTTAATCAGCTAATCGAGGGGGCAGCCCAAAAAATGATTACCCCAAACTACGTTTGTATTCATCCATCACAGTTTCTAACCCGCAACCTTGACCCTCTGGACCTACTGTAGCTGTGTGTACAGCGTAGTTTCCTGTGCAATGAGGGAGTATTAGCAATGTCCACGATCCGCCCTGGCTGCACGATCCGTTCTGCGCATGTGCAGATGATGTCATGATGATGTCATGAAGATGTCATGATGAACGCGGATTTACGACACTGCAC
>NC_045740.1:18946493-18946750 GCF_008692095.1 Etheostoma spectabile
GTTCCCATAGACGGTTAAAGAAAGTCTGTTTGCCTCCCCCGGAAAGCTAACATTAGCTTAGCTAACAGCTAATTCGGCTAACCGCTAGCTGAGACAACATGTAAAACACCCTCGAAAGTTAAAATAGCCGTTTAAATATATAACAGCTGTGACGTCAGTTCTACTTTACTCGTGCTCATTTAAAACACAATCACTCAATACTTGTCTTTATTATTACTGTAAAGTCTTAAGTGGCACCCCTAAATCTCATGGAAGTC
>NC_045740.1:18946775-18953333 GCF_008692095.1 Etheostoma spectabile
GTCCTTCATTTAGCTGAGAGCTGCTTTACCCCGCTGTTAGTTGAGTAAAGTTATTTTAGGCTGAATCAAGCTGCCAGCTAGCGGTTAGCCCAATTAGTGTTAGCAAACTAGCGTCGTTAGCTTTCCGGTGGAGGCTAACAGCAGACCGCTACTGTGGTTCAGATCGTGAAGTGCCGTAAACCTCTCATCATGATCATCCCTCCATCCCAATATTGCACATTGCGACAGGTTACCGACAAGAAAGCGTTAAAAACCAACTAACAAACCCGTATGGACCTTGGACTCCACAGCTTCACCTAAACATCTCGGTCCGAATCTCTTGTTTTGGTTTTTTTCATCTAGGATTATTTGTAAAAAAAAAAAAAAAAAAAACAAAGTGTTTAATGATTTATTTTAAATTGTTTAAACTGCGTTGATATATTATATATATGATATATTATATTAATTATATATTATATGAAAAAAAAATGTTTCTTGTCACGGTGAACGGTTTATTTGTTTTTGTTTTTTTTTTACACCTCCTGCTGCTGACGCTTAACAAGAACAGAATAATAAATGAAATCAACTGTGTGCCATCACTTCCTGAGTGTTGTTAAGTCTTCCAAATAAAATGGACAAGGGTAAGGTTAAGGTTCTGCCAACCAAAGCTAAAAAAATATATAGATATATATATAATTATATATTATACAGTAGGTGCATCAAAAAAAACACAATTCTTGAATTCGATTGGCTGGGTGCTTAAAAGTGTTCAGTATGTAGAAACAACCATGCAAAATTTTTCCAATACATGATGATTTAGGGGTGCCACCACACATGTTTTTGTGGATTAAAGTGTAAACAGTGCTCAATGGGTCCATGGAGATCTGAGGTAAACAACACAGCAGCTCAAGAAATTCAAGAATTCTGAGAAAGCCCAAGTTGCCCAAAGGGCAAACAATACAACTTTTACTTTGATACCCTATAGAAACACGTTACTGTATAAAAGTTCACTGTACTCAACATTTCCAGGTCAACCTTTTGGCAAATAGACTAAAAATTGCCCATTTTTCGAAATTTCACAAAAGTTCATGTGTTAGGTGGCACCCCTAAATCTCAATGGAAATCCTCAAAACTTTACAAAAGTCATTTTTATGTTAATTGGAACCAAAATGCAATGCCAGCCAGATTGATATTTTGAAATTAAAATTTCCCATTCAAAATTGATGCACCCTAAATCAGTACAATTTCTTTAGCTTTTGGTTGGCAGATATAAACCTATTATATATATATATATATATATACACACTATATATACATCATATACACACTATATACTTCAGGTACCAAAAGTAAAAGTACCATTATGCAGAACAATATATTTTGTATTACTGGATTACAATCATCGATGCATTCAGGTTTTTAATCACTTTAATGTTGCAGCTGGTAAAGTTATATACAGCTAGGTAGCTAGTTCTACTGATATCTGTATAATGTGTATTAGTTGATTTATGACTAACGTTGGGTGGAGAAGTGGGGGGACAGACAACGCCGTGGCTCAGTGTTAGGGTGGGGTTCAATCCTGGCGCCTGCAGTCCCAGTGTAAAGTGTCCTTGGGCACTGAACCCGTACATGTGGTGTGAACGTGGTCTGATGAACAATGGCACTGTGCTCAGCATGAATAGTGAAGTCTACTATGTACAAGATGATACAAATACCATGTAAATGTATTTAGTCATGCTTTTACATAGTACGGAAAACTATTCAGGGACGTTCTAAAACGCTTACGTGAAAAGCATTAACGTGGCTTATGTACCTAAACACGATCAATTATCACCATTATACCATGGCCCTATTTGTCATAAACACTAACCTGTCAAAAAAAACTAAACTGAAATCCAACGAGTATAGAAGTTATCTCACGGTAAGGTTTTCTTCTTCATGGGTGTCTATGGCGAGGAAAAAGCTTAACGTGGCTTAATGTAGGCTACCTAAACATCGATCAATTATCACATATTCTCTCACACATTGCTCCTCAAACCAGTAAAAACTGTCAAAAATCGGACCCAAAGTAATTTTTATGGACGGTTAGCTGACATTAAGTGTGTCTGCTTCAATGAGGGTATTGTAAGGAAAAAGCTTAACGTGAAAAGTTAAAGTGGCTTAGTGTACCTAAACAACGATCATTACCACCATATTACCATGGCCATATCTTGTCTTATCATGTCCGATTTTTTTGACAGTTTTCCTGGGTATGAGGAGCAAATGTGAGGAAATATGTGATAATGATCGATGTTTAGGTACATTAAAACCACGTTAAACCAGTTTTTGTGACTGTCTTTTAATCGGTTGCTGTTCTTGTGTCATGCGTTTGACTATGTAAAGTGTACAGTATGTCCTATTTATTCTGTAGCTTCTGGCCAGGTCATGTTTGTAAATGAGAATTGGTTCTCAAACAGTTACCTGGATAAATAAAGGTTAAAATAAAAAAATAAGCCTTTTCCTCGCCATAGACACCAATGAAGAAGAAACGTTACCGCGAGATAAAACTTCTTTTAATCGTTGGATTTCAGTTTAGTTTTTTGACAGGTTTAGTGTTTATGCAAGATATGGCCATGGTAAAATGGTGATATTGATCGTTGTTAGGTACATTAAGCCACGTTAAGCTTTTTTCACGTTAAGCGTTTAGAACGTCCCCATTATAGGACTATGATGATACAGTCCATGAAAGAGGAAGTTAATGAAATTATGCCAGAAAGAACCTTGTCAGTGGAATATACGCCCTAGGAATATCCCTCTGCTCATTCGGCGTTAGTCGGGGGCACGCTGAAAGCACGACACTAACTGTCACTTCCCCGAGCCATACATAATTGAGTAAATGTACTTAGTTACATTCCACTGTATTCAGTAGTGGAATGTAAAAAGTAGAAAAAATGATATATTATATATATAATATATATATTTATATATATATAATATATATACACAGTATGCACAATATTTGCCTGAGATGTAGTGGAGGTAGAAAATTAAATGAAAATGGAGATTCAGTACAGAAGGAGTACCTTAAAATTGTAGTGAAGATGTACTCGTCACTCAGTTCCTTAGGTCAGTGCGGAAGGCCGCTCCTCAGCTCTGGCAGCTGATTGGTGGAGAGACGTCAGTAGCCTAATAATGTATAAAAGCATTTTTGCTTTATTTTGTAATTCCTTCCCTTACCCCTTTGTGTTGTGTGACAACAAAAACCCCGACCGTGTGTTTACGTTGGAAGTATTGCTTTTAAAAACACACGTTCGCACAGAGTGATGCCGCCCACGCGAGTGCGCTGTACACTAAAACAAAGTGACTCCATTCTTTCATCCGCAGGGGAAATAACAGCAGCGTGCCAGCGAAAAAACCGGAAACCCAGGAGGTTTCACTTCAAATAACTTGGAACATTCTATTTTTATGAAGATGTGGAGGTGGATGGATGGAGCTGGCTGGTATGGATGGGTGGGGGATGGAGGATGGATGGATGGAGGAGAGAGGGAGGAGGATGGATTATGACCAGACGCAGTGTACAAATACTTTGACCGGTCTTTGCATTGCTCTAATTACTTACACAGAAATATACATACAGTTAATCAAGGACGACAAAGTTGGACAAAGGTTTAAACATCAACATGAAGTACTAGCCTACTATGTATGGATATAAAGTATATGAAAAGTATATAGGGTGTATTTAGGGGTTGGATGTCCTGTTTGTTTGTGTATGCGGGCTGTTTATCATTTATAGTTTTGGTACTGTCAAAGCAATATACATCTACATCAACCTGAGCAAGAACTTATCCCCTAGTTTGCTCCAAAGGCATCCGACCTCTGACATAACAAGTCTGACACAATTGTAAGTCACTTTGGCTAAAGTGTCAGCTAAAGACAAGTAATGTAATAACGTATGTAATCCATTCCTTTTGCAAGACTTGCAAGTTCTGTTACCTTGCCCAGTTGTGTGTCCTTGTTTTAGCTGATGTGTTATTCCTGTGTAAAGAAACAATAAATAAAAAACAGTCAAATTCCTTGTGGGAATTTGACATATCTGACCACGATACTGAAAAATGACTGGAATTTGAATCTTATTTTGAAGTCTGACCGGAAACGGGTCAATACATCCATGGCGCAAATGTAAACTAGGATACGGTTCGTGTGGGAGTGTAACTGTCCTCGTATCACTCTGCGTGACACTCGGTCTTCTCCGGGACCGTCGCCACGTTAACACGCCAGGAACCGGCGTGGTGCACCGAAAACGGCCAGAGAAACGTGAGTTGCAACCGGCCGCTGCGTCACGTGCAGCGGGGACCGACAAACTGCGTGGAAAAAACTCACGTTAACGTGCGTTAAAGTGTGAGAGTGAATTGTCAAGTTCCCGGAACTGACCATGGACTTATGTGGTTCAATGCAAGTCAGGTCAAAGCCACACCGAGTTACACCAAACTCCATGTACATTTTTTAAGATATTTAATGACGTTGTCATAGGGATTCTCAACGGACTTCTTAATGATTTCTGCATAGTTCTATAGTGAGTTATGCACTAAAAACAGGTTTCACGTGACTGTTGCGTACTAATCCTGCACACCTCTGTAAACAAGTATCTTTTTTTCAGATTAAGTGATTTGATAGTTTAGTTGGAAAGTGTTTGGCAAATAGAGTGGATTCTGGTTTACTGGGACGGTGGTTCCAACCTGGGGGTCTGGGACCCCTGATATGTCTTGCGAAGTACATCTGATGGGTCGCAAGTTGTTGGACAGTTGGGACATGGTTTTCACTTAAATTGTTTTTTAGCTGATATGAAGCCACAGCGCGTAGCTTAGCTTAGCTTAGTTAGCTTAGCAGGAACAAACAGCTAGCCTGGCTCAGTCAAACGATAAAAATGTTTTGAAATGCCATATTATGGAGAGAAAATCACTTTTTTCTGGGATTTGGGGTGGTGTATTTGTGTCTCTGGTGCTTCCACACGCATACAAACTTTATTAAAAAAAACTATCCATGCTGGTGGTGAGGTATGTGTTCTGAATGCTCTCGTTCAGTCTCGAGGCGGTTCAAACATCTGCACGGCTTTCTACGTCACTAGCGAGAAAGGTGGCTAACCGTAGCACATGCTAACGCTAGCATGCTAGCTCGTTCTCAATGGCAAAAACATGCCGCAACACACTCTAGTGTTGTGGGAACGACAGAAATCGGCTCAGATGAGAACCTAATGAGTGAGGGGAGAAAGACTGACCATTACCCCTACGCATTTTTTTTTTTTTTGAAAAATGGGCTTTTTGCATTTCTCTGGGATTGAGGTGTCACTCCCGATGTAAGTTGAGTGAAGATATGAGTCGCACATGCGTCACTTTGCGACAAGTAGCATACAAGATGCTAACGAGAGATTCTGTAACGTCAACACAGTAAAAATGGACCAATAACCGAGTTGGTTCACTGCTAGCTTAGCTACAAGTTAGCATCAACACAACAAAGGCTGTCAGTGAATGGTGCTTGAGCTAACGATTAGCAACCAATCAATCATAGATGGCTACAACGTTTTTGAAATGATTCCCATCTTCTGTTATGTTTGAAATGAGAAAAGTTTATTATCTAAGCTCAAAACTTTACAAAAGTCATTTTTATGTTAATTGGAACAAAATGCAATGCCAGCCAGATTGATATTTTGAAATTAAAATTTCCCATTCAAATTTGATGCACCCTAATATACAGTACATATTTCTTTTAGCTTTTGGTTGGCAGAATTAACCTATATATATATATATATATATATATATACACACTATATATACACTCATATACACACTATATACTTCAGGTACCAAAAGTAAAAGTACTCATTATGCAGAACAATATATTTTGTATTACTGGATTACAATCATCGATGCATTCATGTGTTTTAATCACTTTAATGTTGCAGCTGGTAAAGTTATATACAGCTAGGTAGCTTAGTCTATAATGATATCTGTCTATAATGTGTATTAGTTGATTTATGACTAACGTTGGGTGGAGAAGTGGGGGACAGACAACGCCGTGGCTCAGTGGTAGGTTGGGGGTTCAATCCCTGGCCCTGCAGTCCCATGTCAAAGTGTCCTTGGGCACTGAACCCCGTACATGTGTGTGAACGTGTGTCTGATGAACAATGGCACCTTGTGCTGCAGCATGAATAGTGAATAGTCTACTATGTACAAGCATGATACAAATACCATGTAAATGTATTTATGTCATGCTTTTACATAGTACGGAAACTATTCAGGGACGTTCTAAAACGCTTAACGTGAAAAAGCTTAACGTGGCTTAATGTACCTAAACAACGATCAATTATCACCATATTTACCATGGCCATATCTTGTCATAAACACTTAAACCTGTCAAAAAAACTAAACTGAAATCCAACGAGTATAGAAGTTATCTCACGGTAACGTTTTCTTCTTCATTGGTGTCTATGGCGAGGAAAAAGCTTAACGTGGCTTAATGTAGGCTACCTAAACATCGATCAATTATCACCATATTTCTCTCACACATTGCTCCTCATAACCAGTAAAAACTGTCAAAAAATCG
>NC_045740.1:18953346-18953499 GCF_008692095.1 Etheostoma spectabile
ATTATTATGGACGGTAGCTGACATTAAGTGTGTCTGCTTCAATGAGGGATATTGTAAGGAAAAAGCTTAACGTGAAAAAGCTTAACGTGGCTTAGTGTACCTAAACAACGATCAATTACCACCATATTTACCATGGCCATATCTTGTCTTATC
>NC_045740.1:18953524-18960625 GCF_008692095.1 Etheostoma spectabile
ATGTCATTTTTTGACAGTTTTCCTGGTATGAGGAGCAAATGTGAGGAAATATGGTGATAATGATCGATGTTTAGGTACATTAAACCACGTTAAACCACGTTTGTTGACTGTCTTTAATTCGGTTGCTTGTTCTGTGTGTCATGCGTTTTGACTATGTAAAGTGGTACAGTATGTTCCTATTTATTTTGTAGCTTCTGGCCAGGTCATGTTTGTAAATGAGAATTGGTTCTCAAACAGTTACCTGGATAAATAAAGGTTAAAATAAAAAAATAAGCTTTTCCTCGCCATAGACACCAATGAAGAAGAAACGTTACCGCGAGATACAACTTTCTTTTTTAATCGTTGGATTTCAGTTTAGTTTTTGACAGGTTAAGTGTTTATGAAGATATGGCCTGGTAAATGGTGTATTGATCGTTGTTAGGTACATTAAGCCACGTTAGCTTTTTTCACGTTAAGCGTTTTAGAACGTCCCCATTTATAGGAACTATGATGATACCAGATCCATGAAAGAGGAAGTTAATGAATTATGCCAGAAGACCTTGTCCAGTGGAATATACGCCCTAGGATATCCCTCTGCTCATTCGGCGTTAGGGGGGCGCTGAGCCACGACTAACTAGCCTCCCCGAGCCACACACATAATTGAGTAAATGTACTTGTTACATTCCACTGTATTCAGTAGTGGAATGTAAAAAGTAGAAAAAATGATATATTATATATATAATATATATATTCTATATATATATAATATATATACACAGTATGCACAATATTTGCCTCGAGATGTAGTGGAGGTAGAAAATTAAAATGAAATGGAGATTCAGTACAGAAGGAGTACCTTAAAATTGTAGTGAGACTGTACTCGTCCACTCAGTTCCTTTAGGTCGTGCGACAGGCCGCTCCTCAGCTCTGGCAGCTGATTGGTGGAGAGACGTCCGTAGCCTATAATGTATAAAAGCATTTTTGCTTTATTTGTGAATTCCTTCCCTTACCCCTTTGTGTTGTGTGCAACAAAAACCCGACCGTAGTGTTTACGTTGGAGTATTGCTTTTAAAAACACACGTTCGCACAGAGTGATGCCGCCCACGCGAAGTGCGCTGTACACTAAAACAAAGTGACTCCATTCTTTCATCCGCAGGGAAATAACCGCAGCGTGCCAGCGAAAAAACCGGAACCAGGAGGTTTCACTTCAAATAACTCTGGAACATTCATATTTTATGAAGATGATGGAGGTGTGGATGGATGGAGTGGATGGTATGGGTGGGTGGGTGGTGGAGGATGGATGGATGGATGGGAGGGAGGAGGGATGGATTATTGACCAAGCCAGTGCAAATATTTGACTCGGTCTTTGCATTGCTCTTAATGTTACTTACACAGAAATATACATACAGCTATAATCAAGGACGACAAAGTTGGCAAAGGTTTAAACATCAACATTGAAGCTACTAGCCTACTATGTATGGATATAAAGTATATGAAAAGTATATAGGGTGTATTTAGGGTTGGATGTCCTGTTTGTTTTGTATGCGGGCTGTTTATCATTATAGTTTTGTGTACTGTCAAAGCAATCTACATCTACATCAACCTGAGCAAGACACTTATCCCCTAGTTGCTCCAAAGGTAGACCTCTGACATAACAAGTCTGAACAATTGTAAGTCACTTTGGCTAAAGTGTCAGCTAAAGACAAGTAATGTAATAACGTAATGTAACCATTCCTTTTGCAAGTACTTGCAAGTTCTGTTTTACCTTTGCCCAGTTGTGTTGTCCTTGTTTTTAGCTGTGTGTTATTTCCTGTGTAAAGAAACAATAAAAAAAAACCAGTCAATTCCTTGTGGGAATTTGACATATCTGACCACGATACTGAAAAATGACTGGAATTTGAATCTTATTTTGAAGTCTGACCGGAAACGGGTCAATACATCCATGGCGCAAATGTAAACTAGGATTACGGTTCTGTGGGAGTGTAACTGTCCTCGTATCACTCTGCGTGACACTCCGGTCTTCTCCGGGACCCGTCGCCACGTTAACAGCCAGGAACCGGCGTGGTGCACCGAAAACGGCCAGAAACGTGAGTTGCAACCGGCCGCTGCGTCACGTGCAGCGGGGACCGACAAACTGCGTGGAAAAAACTCACGTTAACGTGCGTTAAAGTGTGAGAGTGAATTGTCAAGTTCCCGGAACTGACCATGGACTTATGTGGTTCAATGCAAGTCAGGTCAAAGCCACACCGAGTTACACCAACTCCATGTACATTTTTTAAGATATTTAAATGACGTTTGTCATAGGGATTCTCAACGGACTTCTTAATGATTTCTGCATAGTTTCTATAGTGAGTTATTGCACTAAAACAGGTTTCACGTGACTGTTGCGTACTAATCCTGCACACCTCTGTAAACAAAGTATCTTTTTTTCAGATTAAGTGATTTGATAGTTTAGTTGGAAGTGTTTGGCAAATAGAGTGGATTCTGGTTTACTGGGACCGGTGGTTCCAACCGGGGTTGGGACCCCTGATATGTCTTGCGAAGTACATCTGAGGGTCGCAAGTTGTGGACAGTTGGGACATGGTTTTCACTTATAATGTTTTTTAGCTGAATGAAGCCACAGCGCTAGCTTAGCTTAGCTTAGTTAGCTTAGCAGGAACAAACAGCTAGCCTGGCTCAGTCAACGATAAAACAATGTTTTGAAATGCCCATATATGAAGAAAATCACTTTTTTCTGGGATTGGGGGGTTATTTGTGTCTCTGGTGCTTCCACACGCATACAAACTTTTTAAAAAAAACTATCCATGCTGTTTGAGTGAGATATGGTGTTCTGAATGCTCTCGTTCAGTCTCGAGCGGTTAAACATCTGCACGGCTTTCTACGTCACTAGCGAGACAAGGTGGCTAACCGTAGCACATGCACGCTAGCAGCTAGCTCGTTCTCAATGGCAAAAACACTGCCGCAACACACTCTAGTTGTTGTGGAACGACAGAAATCGGCTCAGTGAGAACCTAATGAGTGCAGGGGAGAGAAGACTGACCATTACCCCTACCGCATTTTTTTTTTTTTTGAAAAATGGGGCTTTTTGCATTTCTCTGGGATTGGGTGTCACTCCGATGTAAGTTGAGTGAAGATATGAGTCGCACAGCGTCACTTTGCGACAAGTAGCATACAAGATGCTAACGAGAGATTCTGTAACGTCAACACAGTAAAAATGGACCAATAACCGAGTGGTTCACTGCTAGCTTAGCTACAAGTTAGCATCAAACACAACAAAGGCTGTCAGTTGAATGGGCTTGAGCTAACGTTAGCAACAATCAATCATAGATGGCTACAACGTTTTTGAAATGATTCCCATCTTCTGTTTATTGTTTGAAATGAGAAAAGTTTATTATCTAAGTGAGGAGCAATATGTGAGAGAAATATGGTGATAATTGATCGATGTTTAGGTACATTAAACCACGTTAAACCACGTTTTTCGTTGACTGTCTTTTTTAATTCGGTTGCTTGTTCTATGTGTCATGCGTTGACTATGTTTAAAGTGGTACGTATGTCCTATTTATTTCTGTAGCTTCTGCCAGGTCATGTTTGTAAATGAGAATTGGTTCTCAAACAGTTTACCTGGATAAATAAAGGTTAAAATAAAAAAAAAATAAGCTTTTCCTCGCCATAGACACCAATGAAGAAGAAACGTTACCGCGAGATAAAACAAAAAATCTAACTTGTTGGATTCATACTTTTTTCTAATCGTTGGATTCAGTTATAGTTTTGTGACAGGTTAAGTTGTTTATGAAGATAATGGGCCCGGTAAATATGGTGATAATTGATCGTTGTTTAGGTACATTAAGCCACGTTAAGCTTTTTTCACGTTAAGCGTTTTAGAACGTCCCCATTTATAGGAACTATGATGATACCAGATCCATGAAATGAGGAAGTTAATGATAAATTATGCCAGAAAGAACCTTGTCCAGTGGAAATTACGCCCTAGGATTATCCATCTGCTCATTCGGCGTTAGGTCGCAGGGGCAGCGGCTCCAGCAGGGGACCCCTAACTATCCTTTCCCGAGCCACATACATACTTGAGTAAATGTACTTAGTTACATTCCACTGTATTCAGTAGTGGAATGTAAAAAGTAGAAAAAATGATATATATATATATATATATATATATATATATATATATATATATATATATACACAGTATGCACAATATTTGCCTCTGAGATGTAGTGGAGTAGAAAATTAAAATGAAATGGAGATACTCAAGTACAGAAGGAGTACCTTAAAATTGTAGTGAAGTACATGTACTCGTCCACTCAGTTCCTTTAGGTCAGTGCGACAGGCCGCTCCTCAGCTCTGGCAGCTGATTGGTGGAGAGACGTCAGTAGCCTAATACATGTATAAAAGCATTTTTGCTTTATTTTGTAATTCCTTTCCCCTTACCCCTTTGTGTTGTGTGAACAACAAAAACCCAGACGTAGTTGTTTACGTTGGAAGTATTGCTTTTAAAACACACGTTCGCACAGAGTGATGCCGCCCACGCGAAGTGCGCTGTACACTAAAACAAAGTGACTCCATTCTTTCATCCGCAGGGAAAATAACAGGCAGCGTGCCAGCGAAAAACCGGAAACCAGGAGGTTTCACCTTCAAAATAAACTTGGAACATTCCTATTTTTTATGACGATGGATGGATGGATGGATGGATGGATGGATGGATGGATGGATGGATGGATGGATGGATGGATGGATGGATGGATGGATGGATGGATGGATTATTGACCAAGTACTACAGTGTACAAATAATTTGACTCCGGTCTTTGCATTGCTCTTAATGTACTTACACAGAAATATACATACAGCTATAATCAAGGACGACAAAGTTGGACAAAGGTATAACATCAACATTGAAGCTACTAGCCTACTATGTATGGATATAAATGTATATGAAAAGTATATAGGGTGTATTTAGGGTTGGATGTCCTGTTTTGTTTTGTTATGCGGGCTGTTTATCATTTATAGTTTTCTGTTACTGTCAAAAGCATATCTACATCTACATCAACCTGAGCAAGACACTTATCCCCTAGTTGCTCCAAAGGCATCCGACCTCTGACATAACAAGTCTGACACAATTGTAAGTCACTTTGGCTAAAAGTGTCAGCTAAATGACAAGTAATGTAATAACGTAATGTAATCCCATTCCTTTTGCAAGTACTTGCAAGTTCTGTTTTACCTTTGCCCAAGTTGTGTTGTCCTTGTTTTTAGCTGTATGTTTATTTCCTGTGTAAAGAAACAATAAACTAAAAAACAGTCAAATTCCTTGTGGGAATTTGTCAATATCTGACCACGATACTGAAAAATGACTGGAATTTTGAATCTTATTTTGAAAGTCTGACCGGAAACGGGTCAATACATCCATGGCGCAAATGTAAACTAGGATTACGGTTCTGTGGGAAGTTGTAACTCGTCCTCGTATCACCTCTGCGTGACACTCCGGTCTTCTCCGGGAACCGTCGCCACGTTAACACGCCAGGAACCGGCGTGGTGCACCGAAACCGGCCAGAAACGGTGAGTTGCAACCGGCCGCTGCGTCACGTGCAGCCGGGGACCGACAAACTGCGTGGAAAAACTCACGTTAACGTGCGTTAAAGTGTGAGAGTGAATTGTCAAGTTCCCGGAACTGACCATGGACTTCCATGTGGTTTCAATGCAACGTCAGGTCAAAGCCACACCGAGTTACACCAAACTCCATGTACATTTTTTAAGATATTTAAATGACGTTGTCATAGGGATTCTCAACGGACTTCTTAATGATTTCTGCATTAGTTTCTATAGTGAGTTATTGCACTTAAAACAGGTTTCACGTGACTGTTGCGTACTAATCCTGCAACACCTCTGTAAACAAGTATCTTTTTTTCAGATTAAGTGATTTGATAGTTTAGTTGGAAAGTGTTTGGCAAATAGAGTGGATTCTGGTTTACTGGGACCGGTGGTTCCCAACCTGGGGGTCTGGGACCCCTTGATATGTCTTGCGAAGTACATCTGATGGGTCGCAAGTTGTTGGACAAGTTGGGACATAGTTTTACACTTAAATTGTTTTTTAGCTGATATGAAGCCACAGCCGCTTAGCTTAGCTTAGCTTAGCTTAGCTTAGCAGGAACAAACAGCTAGCCTGGCTCAGTCAAACGATAACAAATGTTTTTGAAATGCCCATATTATGGAAGAAAATCACTTTTTTTCTGGGATTTGGGGTGTTATATTTGTGTCTCTGGTGCTTCCACACGCATACAAACTTATTAAAAAAAACTATCCATGCTGTTTTGAGTGAGATATGGTTTCTGAATGTCCTCTGTCTTCAGTCTCCGAGCGGTTCAACATCTGCACGGCTTTCTACGTCACTAGCCGAGACAGGTGGCTAACCGTAGCACATGCTAACGCTAGCATGCTAGCTCGTTCTCAATGGCAAAACACTGCCGCAACACACTCTAGTTGTTGTTGGAACGACAGAAATCGGCTCAGATGAGAACCTAATGAGTGCAGGGGAGAAAGACTGACCATTACCCCTACCGCATTTTTTTTTTTTTTTGAAAAATGGGGCTTTTTGCATTTCTCTGCGGATTGAGCGTGTCACTCCCCGATGTAAGTTGAGTGAAGATATGAGTCGCACATGCGTCACTTTGCGACAAGTAGCATACAAGATGCTAACGAGAGACTTCTGTAACGTCAACACAGTAAAAATGGACCTACTTAACCGAGTTGGTTCACTGCTAGCTTAGCTACAAGTTAGCATCAAACACAACAAAGGCTGTCAGTTGAATGGTGCTTTGAGCTAACGTTAGCAACCAATCAATCATAGATGGCTACAACGTTTTTGAAATGATTCCCATCTTCTGTTATTGTTTGAAATGAGAAAAGTTTATTATTTCATGGATTTCACCAAATGTCAGTATGACACGTTACGACGAATTATGTGAAAACACTTCATGATGTCTCCTGTGTCTTCGTGTGTTGTAGTTTTACTGCAGTTCGGTCTTAGCCAAATTCCGGTCTGTCAAAAGCACCGGCTCATCAGCAGCTCTCTCCCAGCCGCAACCCTAACTTGACCTCTGACCTCTCAATCATACC
>NC_045740.1:18960635-18968775 GCF_008692095.1 Etheostoma spectabile
CAGATTGTGTCACTTCGGATGTCTTTCGTTTAATAACGACAGTGTGGTCAGCAGTCTGTCTGTGGCTCTGTGTCTTTGTCCCAAAAAGCAGGGGGTGGTGAAGTCATCATGTTCAGACTCCTCAGTCGGCGTGGTAACCTGACGCGGAGCTGCCTGGCCGGCCAGCGGCGCCATGAGCACGGCGTCATGGCCATCCGCCGCGAGGACATCAACCCCTGGGAGAGGAGGGCGCCGCTGGCCCCCAAACACGTCAAAGAGCTGACCAACGCCGGCATCAAGGTCCTCGTCCAGCCGTCCAACCGCAGAGCCATCCACGAGAAGGTGAGGACAAACGAGACAAAATCCCTTTGATGTTCTATAATATCATGAACATATCACGACATCCCTATTATATAACATCAAAATCCCTTTGATGTTATATAATATCATGAGCATATCACGACATCCCTATTATATAACATCAAAATCCCTTTGATGTTATATAATATCATGAACATATCACGACATCCCTATTACATAACATCAAAATCCCTTTGATGTTATATAATATCATGAGCATGTCGCGACATCCCTATTATATAACATCAAAATCCCTTTGATGTTATATAATATCATGAGCATATCACGACATCCCTATTATATAACATCAAAATCCCTTTGATGTTATATAATATCATGAGCATATCACGACATCCCTATTATATGACATCAAAATCCCTTTGTTTTATAATATCATGAGCATATCACGACATCCCTATTATATGACATCAAAATCCCTTTGATGTTATATAATATCATGAGCATATCACGACATCCCTATTATATAACATCAAAATCCCTTTGATGTTATATAATAGGGATGTCGCGATATGCTCATGATTCAGTACGATTCACGATACCATTTTCTTTGACTTGAGCTCCAGACAAATGACTGACAAATATTCCTTTATTTACACTTTACACAAAATTAGAAACGCAAAAGACTTTTGGTTTTGTCCTCTTTTTTTCAGGAGCTAAACTCAAAGATCTAAGACTTTGTCTATGTACACACAAGGCTTATTTCTCTCAAATGTTCACAAACTCTGTGTTTGTGAGCACTTCTCCTTTGCCGAGCAAATCCATCCACCTCACAGGTGTGGCATATCAAGATGGCCACGTTCATCATTTTGGTCCGTGTACATAAGCTGTGCTTCCAACAATAACGTGTGTAACAAAATTGAAATAAACACATGATAATTAGATTTTAAAAAACAAATCCCACATTAAAATATGACTATATATTCAACAAAAAAGCAACAACTAAGAAGACAAAGTGACGTCGGAAGTCAACCAACAATAGATTAGACGACCTAGGGTTTATCTTAACTCCCGTTTTGTTTGTTAGATGTCTCATTTACTCATGGAGGAATTAAAAGATTTACAAATTTTCGTTAAATCAACGTGCATTCGTTCCTAGTGTCACAATGAGCCGTTTCTTTATTTCGTAACTGCAACAGCAACATAAATAAACTTGTTTTAAACAAAGGAAAACCGTCTGTCTCACGAAATGCGGTTGAAAATCAGTTTGTCCTTCCGCTCTCATACACACACACACACCTGGCTCAGGTGAGGTCTAAATATGGAGTTAACACCCCCTGACGTCATCATCATTACCACCATCATCATCATCACAGTTAACATGATCGACAGTAATTGTAATCAGCATTATCTGACATGCGGGCTCCAGTAGGTCTCCTGTGGTGTAATTCAACAGAAGATTAATCTGAAAAATCCACTTTCTTCCACTTCTCCAGCGTCCATCCTGTTAGCAGGCTGTGGACCGTTAGCAGGCTGTGGACCTGTTAGCAGGCTGTGGACCCGTTAGCAGGCTGTGGACCCGTTAGCGTGTGTACGTGCAGGCTGTGGACCCGTTAGCAGGCTGTGGACCTGTTAGCAGGCTGTGGGCCTTGGCACATGCCACACGGTTTTTCAATTGTCTTTTGTTTAGTGCTGGCTTCTGGGCCCTGATTCGACCATGGAGGCCATCTCGAGACAGAATCCGACAAACCGTTCTGGTTGACACAGGGACTTCAGGGGACCAGGTCTCGTGGAAAATGGGCTGGCCTTGGATTTTCGAGCCAACAAACGGTCCTCTCGAGCAGTGGTCTTGCGGGGTCTGCCTGACCTGGGCTTGTCAAAAACGTCTCCAGTGTCTTCAAATGTTTTTTAATCCTCTGTCCTTGACGCTGAGACACATTGAAGGTGTCTGCCACATCAGCAGTGGATCTGGTCTTCAGCCTCTTGGTAATCCAAACTTTAGTCTCAGGGTGAATCTTAGGCCTGTCTGCAGAGGTCTAGTTGTAGTTGAAGTGAAGGTCTAGTGTACTGGGGTTGTTTTTATACACACCTGAGACCTGATTGATCCATTATTAGTCCCAGGTGAAGCTCATATGACAAGGAGACAACACTTATGTCTTTGCAAACATTGACTCAGTGGGCTTTACCAAGTTGTGAATATTAGAATACTTTTTGATAGTTTCTTTTTGCACTGAAACATTATTACAAAAGCTGTTGGGATTAAAATGAGCCATTTCTTGTAAATAAATCTTGATTAGAAATATCTTTCAGTGGCACTTCAGGACAATTTGCACACAAGAGACAAGACTTTTGTCAGGGACTGTACATGAGAACATGTAACCATCAGCCTGTTCTTTACTTCCAGTACTACATGAGAACATGTAACCATCAGCCTGTTCTTTACTTCCAGTACTACATGAGGGCCGGGGCCGTCATCCAGGAGGACCTCTCGGAGGCGTCTCTGATACTCGGGGTGAAGAGGCCGCCGGAGGAGAAGATCATTCCCAGGAAGACGTACGCGTTTTTCTCCCACACCATCAAGGCTCAGGAGGCCAACATGGCGCTCCTGGAGGACCTGCTGAAGAAGGTGAGAGCGCTCAAAAGATCCCTAAAAATGTCCTCAAAACCCCTAAAAATGTCCTCAAAAGATCCCTAAAAATGTCCTCAAAAGATCCCTAAAAATGTCCTCAAAAGATCCCTAAAAATGTCCTCAAAAGATCCCTAAGAATGTGCTCATATCCCTAAAAATGTCCTCACCAAAATAGAGTACTCTTATCATAATAAAGTAACTGTGGCGCCCAGATAGCTCAGTTGGTAGAGTGAACGACTGTACTGTAAATAGAGGTTTACTCCTCCTGGGTTTCACTTTCTTCTTTCTCATGTCTTCTGCTGTCCTGTCAAAAATAAAGGCCGAAAAAGCCCAAACATGAATCTTTAAAGTAACTGTTTACTAAAATTGGTAGTGCATTGTTTTCCAGTTAGTTTAGAAGAAATAGCCTTATTTAGCCACATTTGGAAAGCTAATATCTATTTGACATTTGTAAATGCACGAGATCTCTTGAGATTAAGATGTGACGAGACTTGTTGTTGAGGTAAAACTTGTCTCTTGATGTTGGACAGAGTGCAGAGCAGCAGGTAGTAGACAGAGCCTGGCCTGGTAGTAGACCGAGCCCGGCCTGGTAGTAGACGGAGCCTGGCCTGGTAGTAGACGGAGCCTGGCCTGGCCTGGTTGTAGACGGAGCCTGGCCTGGTAGTAGACAGTAGACGGGGCCTGGCCTGGTAGTAGACGGAGCCTGGCCTGGTAGTAGACGGGGCCTGGCCTGGCCTGGTAGTAGACGGAGCCTGGCCTGGTAGTAGACGGAGCCTGGCCTGGTAGTAGACGGAGCGGTTGCACAGTTGCAAAGCTGCTGGTAGAACCCAGCGTTAGAACGTTAGAGGGTAAGGCTGCTCACTCTCTCCCTCTCCTTCTCTCTCTCTCTTACACTTTCACTCTTTCACTCACTCTTTCACTCACACTCACTCTTTCTCTCTCTCTCTCTCTCACACTCTTTCACTCACTCTCTCTCACCCACACTCACTCTCTCTCACACTCTCTCTTTCTTAAACTCTCACTCTTATACACTCTCACTCTCATACTCTTTCATCCACTCTCACACTTTCTCACTCTCTTGCTCTTTCACTCTCTAATTCTTTCACTTTCATACTCTCACTCTCACTCTCTCACACTTTCTCTCACACTCACTCTCTCACACTCTCAGACTCTCACACTCTCTCACAACTTTAATTTAAATGACATTAAACAAATAGAAATGTTCTCCCCTCGTCTTAAAGTGTTCATGACTCAATACAAGAGCAGCCTACTTCCTTGTTTACTGTTGCAGTGAAACGCTGGTTACGTTGTAACCTTGGGTCTATGAGTAAGGACTGTTTTTACAGTTTATTACTTGACATGGGAAAGGGATCTGAGTATTACACTGGATGATAAGTGGGACAAAATCTGTAGGATATTAAAATAAAAAAAATCCCAATCCCTGGTTGTATCTCTTTCCTTCAACAAAACCCCTAAAAAAACGATACCAAAATGATTTTTTGTTTCTTCTCAGGAGGTTCGTCTGATCGACTACGAGAAGATGGTCGATGCTAACGGATTCCGGATCGTAGCGTTTGGTCAGTGGGCCGGTGTCGCAGGTATGAAAACCTTTTCTCAAAACATGTGCGTGCGTGTGTGTGTAATACATACATATATATGTATATGTATGTATGTGTATATGTATAGATATAGAGCGCATGTTTTTTTGTGGTAAATCATAAATAAACTGTATGAAATAATCTATTTTTGTATATTCCCATGTTAATTTTGTAGGAATGATTAACATATTGCACGGATTGGGTTTGCGCTTCCTGGCTCTTGGGCACCACACCCCCTTCATGGTAAGAAAACATCCAAAAAAAACAACTTGACACAAAACCGCTTCCTGTGCCCAAACGTGATCCTCATCCCCGTCTCTCTGCTGTCCGCAGTACATCGGCATGGCTCATAACTACAGGAACGTCAGCCAGGCCATCCAGGCAGTGAGGGATTGTGGGTATGAGATATCCATGGGCTTCATGCCCAAATCTATCGGCCCTGTGACGTTTTGCTTCACCGGTACCGGCAACGTCTCCAAGGTACGACCAAGGTTGAACTTAAACCCAAAAAAGGCCTCAGACAGCAGAGGTCTCACGGTTTGCTCTCGTCTCTTTGTTCCTGCAGGGAGCCCAAGACATCCTTAACGAGCTGCCTGTCGAATATGTTGAACCTCATGAGTTGAAGGCCGTCTCCGAAACAGGAGGTATGACATTCTTGTGCCTATCTCTGTGGCTCAGTGTTGGATTTATGGGATGTAATGTGCACAGAAGTAGAGAGAGACTGACAAGATTGAAAGAGACTTTGATGCCCTTTTTTTCCTGTATGTCTTCTTGCTCCTTGCTTTGTCCAAAGAAAAACTCAAGGATACCTCGACTTTGGCATCTTTTGATATTTTGATTAACTGGATATTCAAGATAGTTTAATTTCCAAAACGTAGGCTGAAGCCAACGATTACTTTCATTGTGGATTTAATCTGTTGATTATTTTCCTGATTAGCTGAGATGTTGTTTCTGGTCTATAAAATGTCAGAAAGTGGTGAAAAATGTTGAGAGAGAGTCAGCGTTAGTGGGGGTCCGGGGCTGACTGCCGGGGGGAAGAAACCGTTTTTATGTTGGGAGGTTTTGGTCCTGATGGACCGCAGCCTACTGCCAGAGGGGAGGGGGGGTCAAACAGTTTGTGTCTTGGGTGAGGGGGGTCGGCTGCAGTCTTTCCTGCCCGCCTCAGCGTCCTGCAGGCATACAGGTCCTGGAGGGACCGCAGATTACAGCCATCGCCTTTGCAGCAGTCTCTCCTTGTCCTTAGCGGTGGCCGCAGCCTACCTGATGGTGAGGGAGCCGGTGAGGACAGACTCAAAGTTGGTTAGGGGCCCCGATGTTCACACTCCTCACAGCGAGGGCAGGGCCGTTTATTATTCATGTACTGCGTGATGATAGTTGGCTGTTAATGGATGAGCTCACAGGCATGTCTCAGCAAACGTCAACTTTTCACTGAAGAAGTTGACACGGCGAGTGTAGCAGAGGGACAAAAGGGATTATAGGTCCTGTTTCTTGAATCATCCATTTCAACGCGCGTGTGCATGCATGCGTATTATCTGGTGCACAGTTCTTCTGTTTCTTTGTAGTCTTGTAGGCATGCTTTTGTCCACTGATTTGGGTCCATGATGAAGTTGTCTGATTCCCAAATGGTCCATTCACTTTCATGTTTACTTCTAAGCTTCTACTTCACCTCTAACCCCCATTATCCACTTTGAGCGATACCACATGCGGGGGCGTCTTGCTGCCCAATTCGCAGATTTTTTATTGTCTGTACAAGTACAGAACCATCATGTGTTTATAAAGCTAGTATCTACTGGAGCCCGACCCATCTAGTATCTGCCTTCCACCCCAAGCACTCCTGCAATTAAACTCCATGCCGTCTCTTTTCAAGCGTTGTCCTTAAAAAACAAAAAACAAGATCTGTGATGTGGCGTTATGTTTTTCAACCTCCAAGATGGATCTCCATCTCCTCGGTCCATGGTGTTGTAAAGGAGATGGAAACGATATTCGGGGGGACTGTTCTGGTAAATTGACTGGATAGCCTCGCTTGAAAATAGACCTGGCCCTTACCTTACCTTTTTATCTCAAATATTGACTAGAATGGCTGTGATTGGTCAGATCTCCCGCATCGCTGCGCAGACGCGCCTGGTGGAAGTCAGGGGTAATGCCTCCCTGAGAGGGTCACAGGATGGGCTGGGAGCAGAGGTGGGAAGTAACGAGTTACATTTACTCCGTTACAATTACTTCAGTAAGTTTTTGAAAAAAATATACTTCTAGGAGTAGTTTCAAATCACTATACTTTTACTTGAGTAGATTAGTGAAGAAGAAACTTTCTTCCTCCGCTACATCAGGCTACTATGAGCTCGTTACTTTTCTCTTTACCTCTTTGGTATTCTATGCGTCATCGTTTTCATTCCCCCCAATCAATGGTCGTTGTGCAGTCTCGTCACGCGACCATACTCGATCTCAGGGGCGGGACGGGTTAGCTTTACAGTCGTAGCAAAACAAAAATGTCAGAATCAACCGTCGCCAAGGCAACACAGACGAGGAGGGAACCCCCCCCCCGGCTTCATAGTGAAAGCATGCGTCGTCTTCTGTGTCGACCAAAACAAACGGACATGTCAGCATCCAAAAACTCAACGTCTAACTTGAGGAAACACGAAGCGGTAATTTTTGTTTCCGCTGTGGATAGATGGGACCAATTTGATGTGACAAGTCTCTCACTTAAGCTATTTTGTCATCAATAAATTAATTTTAATTTATTCTATTGATTGGATGAACTACAATTTGCCTAAATATGATTATTTTGTATTTTTTGTCTGTCTGGTTGATGCTTGTGTTAAAAAGATAAATCAGACGTTACTCAACAGTTACTCAGTACTTGAGTAGTTTTTTCACCAAGCGCTTTTTTACTCTTACTCAAGTAATTATTCGGATGAAAACTTTTACTTGTACTTGAGTCACATTATTCTAAAGTAACAGTACTTTTACTTGAGTACAATTTTTGGCTACTCCACCCACCTGTGGCTGTGAGTGCTTATGGTTTGATGATAATAATCGTAATAAGTGCATGCATGCTCACTGACGGTATGTCGACATATGTCTTTTTTTTAATGTAAGATATGAACAAAGTGTACGCCACCGTTCTGAGCCGACACCACCACCTGATCAGGAAGAGCGACGGCATGTACGACCCCATGGAGTACGAGCACCACCCGGAACTCTACACCTCGCACTTCAGGACTAGCGTGAGTCTGCAGCCTTCTATCCCAACACCATCACCACCAACACCCCCACCACCACCACCATCACCATCACCCCTTTAGATTAGATTAGATTCAACTTTATTGTCATTACACAGGTACAAGTACAAGGCAACGAGATGCAGTTTAGGTCTAACCAGAAGTGCAATAGCAGCAGGTGCAGGATATACACTGGTTCCATAAGTGCAGGACATGGATATGTACTGGATAAATATAGAAATTAATACTATTATAAACAGAATTTTACAGATGGGTTTGTCCTATGAATATAAAATATAGATAACTAGTATTGTGAGCAAGATTTCCAGCTGGATATGTACTGAATATACAGGTGTATATTACTATAAGTAGAAATTTTACAGATATGTGCAAATAAC
>NC_045740.1:18968785-18972925 GCF_008692095.1 Etheostoma spectabile
AATGGTTTACAGAGTTTACAGGTGAGTATGTACTATGAATAGATATACAGGCGTCTATTATAATAGACAGAATTTTTACAGATAGATATAATAAGTATAATAAGATATAATAAGTACAACGATTTAAAGGTAGTACAAATAAAGTTTGGTCAGAAGCTATCTGAATTAAAGTGCAGTGGGAAGTACTTGCATATTACAGTTAAAGTACTTCCCCCAGTTGCAACACCCCCACCTGCTCCTGTCAGTCTCCCAGAGACCCCGTCCTCTATTTCAGTCATCTGCACTAAACGGCTGCTGGTGTTTCAGAACAGAGGCCAAGTGGCAGGAGGTTTTACACAGCTGGGATCTCGTTTAACTTCCCTTACCTGATTAACAACCCTTCACATGACAAGAACATGTAAAATCGCCGGCAATGAAGAAAAGATTCATTATTGATTCATGTGTTGATTATTTTCTGGATGATTTGTTTTAAAGGGTTATTTCGGATTCACCAAAGTCGCACAATGACACAAACACACTGTTTTTTGTCAATGGAGTCTGGTGGCTTTGAAGAGAGCATAGACAACGGTAGGGCTGGACTCTCCCAGTCGACTAGTCGATTTATTGGTCGATTCGTTCTGGCTCGACCAAAATTCTGATTGGTCGATTTTTTTGCAGTGTTATTTTATCAAGTGGAAGCATAGACTGTTACAGTCTATGGGTGGAAAGCACTAATTGCTAATGGGGGTGTTTTCAGAGCTACCCTGTTTCACAGGTAACAGTCTGTCTTCAGAACACCCCCCTTGTTTTTTTGGATTAGTTTTAAGAACTTGTTAACATACAGCGCCAGCACGCCACACCATCATGCATGGACTAACCGAAAATGTGAGGGACTCAAAGAGAAGGTTTCAGAGTAAATACAACACAGCGAGGCACTGAGCTTGACCACGGATATGGTTAAATATACCGTATACGTTAAAGTGGACGTGCCTTTTGTGTTTAATAGTAAAAGCTCTAAATTAACAGTGTATTCGTGTCTCAGCCGCGAAGCCGAGCTCCTACGCAAGGACATGCACAGAGCGCTGATGCAGCGCTGTCAGAGCCGACAGACGAGTCTCATTTCAGTTTTTTTCCGCCCCCCCACTCGATTTTTAGTCGATATTTCAGGACTTCAGTCGACCAAGATTTTCTTTGGTTGATTACAGCTCTTGATAACCGTGCCAGTTCCCCATCCCAGGGCGTCTTTACTTTTTTTTTTTTTTTTTTTAAACTTAAAACTATGTGTACTATACTTACTCTATAGATTTTTTGGGGTGGCCTAAACATATTATCTGCTGCCCCCATCCACAGTGTCTATCAAACAACCACACTTCAAAAGATCCAAACTGCCCCATCGCATTGTAAAGAGCGCTCTAAACGCATCATAGCAGTTGAAATGTTTTGTCATCTCACCCAAAGGTGGCCCCCTACACGACCTGTCTGATCAATGGTATTTACTGGGACCGCCACACGCCCCGACTCCTCAGACGACTGGACGCCCAGAAGCTGATGAGACCGCTCCAAACCTCCGCTGCAGAGACGGAAGGATCACCAGCGCTGCCTCACAAGTAAGAGCAGCGCATTCCACCCATCTGTCTCTCCATCCATCCATCCATCCATCCACCCACACATCCACCCATCCATCCATCCACACATCCACACACACATCTATCCATTTACCATCCATCATCTACCATCCATCCACCCATCTGTCCACCATCCATCCATCTATCCACCCACACATCCATCCATCTATCATCCATCCATCTATCTATTCATCTACCCATTCACCTTTCTATCTACCTATCCTTCCATCTACCCACCCACACAACCATCAGTCCACCCATCTACCCATTCACCCATCCACCCCACATCATCCATCCATCCATCTACCCATCCCCATCCATCCCCCCCCCATCCACCCACTCCACCCACACCATCCATCTACCCCACTACCGCAATCCCCCAGCCATCCTCTACCCATCCACCCACTCCATCCATCACATTCCATCTACCCACCACCCACGGGCCATCGCATCCTGGGCCATCTACCGCATGGCGCCAGGTACACCCCCACCCAGCATCTATACCCATCCACCCACCCATCCATCCATCTACCCATCCACCCATCCATCCATCATCCACCTACCTATCTACCCACCAATCCATCATCCATCTACCCATTCATCCATCCACCTACCTATCCATCCATCCACCCTTCATCTTTATCCGCTTATCCGGATGATGGCTAATTTTCCCAGTGTACAATGAGCATTACAGCCTCACAAGGAAAGATATTTGTTTTATTCTGTACATGATGAAAAACACCAGCCCCCTGCTCTGACTTGTCCTCAACCTGTCAGTCAAACGCAGTAAACGGGACATTCACACTCATGGCTGAGCGTCTGTTTAAGTGAATGTGTAGAAGTGCAGCGTAGTAGCTGCTGTATTTCCAGTGGTGTTTCCAGAGCCGTCCATCTGTCTGTCCGTCTGTCTGTCTGTCTGACGTCTCTCCTCCCTCTCCCTCTACAGACTGCTGGCCATCTGCGACATATCTGCCGACACCGGAGGCTCCATAGGCTTCATGAACGATTGCACCACCATCGATAAGCCTTTCTGTATGTACGACGCGGACCAGCACATCGACCACGACAGGTACGGTCATGACATTCGTAAACTGTGTCTTCTCACAGGCGTCACAGGCATCACATGCATGTTCCTGTCACTGAGCCTGTCTGAAGGTCATTATTCTCTCTGCCTGGAGCACATTTCATATCTGTTCATTTAAATCATTGCTGCATAGAATCTGGATCTGTACTGGTTTGGTTTATCGTTTTAATGGTTTGGTCTGATTTTTGTTTTGTTTTTTGTTTTAAACTCCTTCCTAGGTTGAGTTTAAGTTACCACTTTATTTCTAGAATATGTTCTTTTAAATACTTAAATACAGCAAAGATGAGCAAATAATCGTTTAGTTGTCACCTGTTAAATGAATTGCCAACTATTTTGATTATTGATTAATCGGTTGGAGTCATTTTTAATGAAAACTGATTCAAGCTCGTTAAATGTGAATATCTTCTAGTCTCTTCTCTCCTCTGTGACAAATAACTGAACATATTTGAGTTGTGGACAAAACGAGACATTTGAGGAAGTCGTCTGTGGCTTTGGGGAAACACTGATCCACATTTTTCACAATTTTCTGACATTTTTTAGACCATATAACTTGTTAATGAGTCGAGAAAATAATTGTTAGCTGCAGTGTTACAAATATCTTATTGGCAGTTTTATGTAAATTCTAGTGTTGTGACTTAATTTGTTTTTAATTTTGTTTTCCTTTTAGACTGTAATTTATGGTTTTTGCTGCCTGTCATGGCCAGGAGGCTCCATATTTGTGACTAGACACGGCATTGTCATTTTTAAGATTTTGGGGCTATTTTGCTTTCATCACAGATCATCTTTTAGACTAGTGTGAAGAAAACGTACACATTTAGTTGTTAATTTTACTTCACTCTTCTATGTGAGTCTGTTAGAATTAGAAAACATACAGGATGAGCTCTTTTGACTTTGTCTTTAAGTCTAATTTAGAATTAGAAAACAGAAGAAATCTATGATTAAATGCGCTATTTAAAGAAAAAAGAAAACTTGTTTTACTCAAACAAAAATGGCACCAAAACAGCTCATAGTATTGCTTGCAGAGACAAACATTTGATCACCAAAAAATGATTGCTTACAGCTACTTCAACAAAGTTACGTGAGTACTCTTTTTTTAATCATATAAAAGAAGCTGCATGCAAGCTTTTGTTTTTTCTATGGTGGGGATGAAGCAGAATATTCAGCTTTAAAAAAAAAAAAAAACTGTTGGCAAAAATATGCATTGTGTTACAATTATTCAGCTTTTTTATTAAATGTTTTGTCACTTGTCTAAAAGCCACGCCCACCGAAGGGGAAAAGAACTCTCAGCTGTCTCTCATGAAGGTTTCCTCCTCGTCAGTTCCTAGCAAACTACAGAAACATGTCCAATGACTAAGGGTGTGACGAGATCTCGTTTTAATCTCGCGAGATTAAAACGTGACGAGATTTCTCGCCGAGGTGAAAAGTTGTCTCGTGAGGCGATGTGATGTCAGC
>NC_045740.1:18972935-18973860 GCF_008692095.1 Etheostoma spectabile
GTGAAATTACTATTGAAGATCCCCCTGCCACTTTTCAATCATTTGTGTGGCAACATTTTTGTTTTTCCTGCGGAAATGATAAACGGCGAAAGAGTGAAAGACAGCACGAAACCAAGATGCTACCCACACATTGTAAGGAAAAAAAGCACGTAGTAACGACGGCTAAACCGAGACTATGACAAAAACACTTCCAGCCACCACCACAGCTCTCTACATAACACTGCACCCGCGACGAAAACATTAAAAGGGACAAACAACTCTAAAAGCCTTTGCATCTCTGCCACCGGTAAAGTGAAAGAGCCACGGCAATAACGAGGGACATGGGCGTTTTTCAGTGCAGTGTATGAGGCCATTTTCTGTGGTGGAAAATGTCGGATTTCGGCGACTCATCCACACACTGGAACCGAGGTACAGTACGTCATCCCATCACGCGCGCACTTAACTCGCACTGTAGTCCCAAACCTCTACAAAGAAGCCAAGGTCAAGGTTGTACAGTCTGAAAGAGGCAGAAAAGCATCGCCATATCTACTGATGGTTGACTTCAGGTGTAGCGCGGGCTATATCACAATTACAGCCCACATAATCAACAGTGACTGGGAAATGGAAAGTTTTAAAGTTTTGTTTATTTTTTTTATGTTCGGTTTGTGGAAAGGAGTTAGATTTCTCGTGTGAATACAGGGCAGAAGCCAGTTGGTAGAGTTTTACAAAACATTTTGCAGTGTTTGCACGTCCTTTACTGCAATAAGTAATTAAAATAGTAACAAAAAAAGTTAAATAACATTCATCATAATAGTTGTTTCAAAATGCACCTAAATTGTTTTGCATTTTGTGATTTTTCAGTTGAATAAAAAACTATTTTCCATTCATATATTTCATCGAGGATTTCTTTAAAAAAAAATCTCGTGAACCCGATCTCGTGATGTGT
>NC_045740.1:18973870-18974074 GCF_008692095.1 Etheostoma spectabile
GGAGTAAGCGTCTCGTCACACCCCTACCAATGACTTCAATTTTTATAAGCTGCCAACCCCGGAAAACTTGGCATAGGCTAATTATCGGTCCTGGCCAATTATCTGGCGGTTTTTGCAGATTACAGTGGGGTTAGAAAGTTTGGGCACCCCAGGTAAAAATGTGTGTTGATGTGCATAAAGAAGCCAAGAAAAGATGGGAAAAAT
>NC_045740.1:18974084-18974721 GCF_008692095.1 Etheostoma spectabile
CATCAAATGACAGATTAGACATTCGTATAATAGCAAAAGAAACCGCAAAATGTTTGGGCACCCTGCAGAGTTTATTGTATCTGTATCAGTGTTTTTATCTGATAACCAATAAAGTGAACTAATTCAAAAGTGTTCTACTTTGGCCCGACTACATCTCTGTCTGTCCCTCTGCTTTGGTTTCACTCACCACTGAGTCTGACTTTATGTCTCTCCCCCCCCACAACAATATCTGACTCTCTTTTACTGGATCTTATGTTGCTTTTATTAAATCATTGCTTTTCAAATTCGAAATCTAAATTTTTACTTAAATCTACAATATGTAATTTTCAGCCATTAAGTTTACTAGCATGTATTCATGTCATTCTGCTAAAATAGCTTCAGTTTCCCCCCCAGATAATTACGTTTTCTTGACAACTCAACAAAATATATAACATAGGTATAGTTGTTGTTAGACATTTTTATGCAGAAATGTCACATGTTGTACCTTTTTTAATGATTTTTCACTGCTTATTTGCATAAGCTTAAATGCAAATATCGGTTTCATAAACGATAATCGGTATTGGCTTTTAATAACTAGTATTGGTCGATCCCTACGTAAACTGAGCTTTTATAAAGACAAAAGCAGAGGGGGGGGGGG
>NC_045740.1:18974731-18975546 GCF_008692095.1 Etheostoma spectabile
GGGGGGGGTGGTGGTCTTTCTTGAATGCGCTCTGTAGCTTTGTATTTCAGATGTTGGGTTGCAATGTTACTTTTCTTTTTCTTTATTTTTGGGTGTAATGGTGAAATTGCATCTGTATTTTTATTTTATTTTTTTACTTCATATAGTCAAAGTGTAAACGTCTGTTTATTCTACTGTACATGAGTAATATTGTTGCTTCTGGTCCCGGCAGCGTGGAGGGAAACGGGATCCTCATGTGCTCCATCGACAACCTGCCGGCTCAGCTCCCCATCGGAGCCACCGAGTACTTTGGAGACCGACTGTTCCCCTACATCTGGGAGATGGTAAGATGGGTCCGAGGTAAAAACGTCACGTGATCTCTGCTTCTGGTTGAGTTCGCTGTGGGAGAGCGCTGCACCAGGGCCGGTGTCAAAATGTTCAAACGGGTTTGATTAACATCAAGCCGGACCGAACCGCTTTAACAACTTTTACCACTAGGTGTTGCTCTTGTCTCAGCCGCTCCCGAGCCAGACTTTCCATAACGAGAGTGTGGAGACTCCAGTCCACATGGTGGTGGTTGTGCGCCATGACTTTTTACAATTGACTGTAAAATTAATGAACAACGCATCTGGTTTGAGTGCTGGAAATTGGCAAATTCGCTTTCTATCTGGTCTCCAGCAGGGGGGGTAGTCCTTAAACCTGCATTATATCTGGTCTCCAGCAGGGGGGGTAGTCCTTAAACCTGCATTATATCTGATCTCCTGCAGGAGGCGAGACGTGCGGTTGCAAGAGGAGGTCGGTTTCTGTAGAAGTCTATGAGAAAGTGACCCACTTCT
>NC_045740.1:18975556-19004457 GCF_008692095.1 Etheostoma spectabile
ATTACCTCAGTAAACATTTTCATAATGAGTTTATGGTCTCTATCGCTAGTTTTAAGTCTTCTGCAACACAGAATGACGTTCATTTTTTAAATTATGGTCTTGTTGATTTTGAAATTGGCAATAAAGCAGGGGGGTGTTTTAGGGCGTGGCTATGAAGTGATTGCCAGTGAAAGTGTGTAACGTAACAGAGTGTAAGGACTCCTCCCTCTCGTCTAAAATGGTCACACCCCCAACCAGGATGGCTGCACCCGTAACGGCAAACTCGACGACTCATAGCAGATCCCCCACAAACCAATGGGTTTCTTAATTTTACAGTCAATGAGCTTATAATAACTACGTAACTCTTTGGTTTTAGCGTTCGTTGTTTACACTTTGCCTCGTCACTTTGAGCTCACCTCTGTCCTCGGCTTGAAATGTTTCCAAATCGGCGGCACAGTTTTATTTATTTTTTTATTTACCGAACAAAGGTACATCGCCAGTATGTACATACACGAACGGTGAATACCAGAGGTGCATGTACAGAGAAAATATATGCAAAAAGAAATTAAATCCAACTGGTTTAGCTTCGTCCACTTGACCGGGGCGGTGAAACCGACCCAACTCCAACAGACGGCGTGACTTAAATTTCGTGTTGTGTCATCATCAGCTGCCCTCGGACGCCACCAGACCGCTGGAGGAGGAGGACTTCAGCCCGCAAGTCAGAGACGTGAGTCATGTAAAGTTACGAGTTATGAAATATTTCACTGTTTGCTACTGAAGCATGTCGCTGTTCGTCACTCTCAGGCGAAAACCGATATGTCTAAAACATTGTTTCTGTCAGAAAATGTAGCAAAGGCTCATTTGAAGACACTATTGAGCTATTTACCTCAGACAAAGTCAGACGAAATTACCTTGCCAAATATTTGTGAAGCCCACAGACAGGCAACAGGGCAACCATCTGAAAATAAATTAAAATGGCACTGAGGAGATACAAGGTTTCTGCCCGACAGCGACGTGTCGTTATTAAATGAACAGTTTCTTAATTTTCGGACTTAATTTACTGGGGGATTGCATTTCATGACTCAGCAATTAATCTCACGATTTCAAGAGGATATGTACAGAAGCCCTGAGAGGCAAATGAGAAAGACCATCTTATGATCCAGTTTCTGTCCAATCTAAGTTGTTTCCTCTCCCGGGTTCATGACTTAACAATAGGCCGTTATTAACAATCAATGCCATTTGCAATTAAATTGCAATATGGCAAAATCAGATTTTCTATTTGCAGAAAACACCCTGGTCACGTGACACGCGAGAGTCAAAAAGTCTGCAGAAGAAGTTGCTGCAAACAGTCACATATTGGGCAAAACATGCCTTGCTAATGTTGCTCCTTCACGGGGAAATGCCTCTAACCTGTTTCACCACTTAAAAAAAACACCACAAAGCCATGTACGATAGTTGCATGGCTGAAAAGCCCAACACCAGGGTGTCAGCTGCACTGAGCAGCTCCACTGGAGCGGTTGGAGGTTAAGGGCCTCAAGGGCTCAGGGGTGACGACACCAGATTTTATCCTGTCGGTCCGGGGATTGAACCGACAACCTCCCGGTCGCAGAATGCTGCTTTAACCTTTAGGCCACCACTGCCCCCCCCGTTTAAAGTTAACTCAAACAAAACGGAAAGTGAGGGACATCCCGGCGGCAACGTGACTATTAAATTAACAAACGTCAATATAGTTTAGATATAATATTACAATAACAAAAGATCTGATGTAATTTCTTTGTTCCTGAAGGCTGTCATCACCTCAAACGGCGTCCTCACCCCAAAGTTTGAATACATTGAAAAACTTCGAGAAAAGAGGTAAGATAGTTTCATGCTGGAGCTGTGAGCATGTTACCCAGAATGCCTGTTAAATGCTGCACTTGGTCAATCTTTCAGCGTATTTCCCATTTGAATTGTTCATAACAATGTCGGAAAAATTACTTTGGCACACGTGTGTTCCATCAACGAGTTAATGCAACCGATCTGTGGATGAAATGTGTAAAGATTACGAGACAGGTAACGTTGGAAATCTGTTCTAATGTAGCTCACCTGTGCTAACTCTCTGTTTCAACATTAGCGCTAATAGCAGCCCTGTAGCTTCCTGTTTCTGCTGTTTTCCTCTTTAACTCTTCTCTAGCGTTGCAGTTTGGGATGTTTTCACACCTGTAGTTTCTTTGCGTTGGGTCCAAATCAGATGACGAGTTTGTAAACTTTGTAAGCGATTTTCCCCTCGATTCGGTTTCGAGAAAGTAAATCCAGAAAGGAGGTCCTGTGTTCTGGATGTTATGTGTCTGCATGTTTCTGGCTTCATGGTCAAACCAGCACACTTCATTTAAATAATAAGACATTGTCACCGAGACTTTGTTCTGCCACTGCTTGTCTCTTGTCTCTGGCTGGTAGAGCCCGACCGATATATCGGTGTCAGCATTTATAATGGCCGATTTAAAAAAAAAAAGAAAAAAAAAAAAAACATTCGTCAAAATCATTTATAATGACAAATAAATTAATATTTAAAAAATAAAAACGGACGGTCGACCATGTTATGAGCGTTGGTGTTACATAGTCTGTCCACCAGAGGACGCTCTACAACGTCCCTGTTAGTGATGGCGTTGCATAGTCTGTCCACCAGAGGACGCTCTACAACGTCCCTGTTAGTGATGGCGTTGCATAGTCTGTCCACCAGAGGACGCTCTACAACGTCCCTGTTAGTGATGGCGTTGCATAGTCTGTCCACCAGAGGACGCTCTACAACGTCCCTGTTGGCAACAGATTTTTTTGTTTTTGTTATTGTGTTTTTGTTCAAAGGACTTTAAGTTTCATATCTTAAGTTGATATTAAGATATTAAGTTATCTTAATATCTACATTTTATTTACCAGAACTTTAATATATTTTGATGTTCTGTTGTGACAATAAAACAAATTATTATCATATTATTTTAGTGAGAACTCATAAATAACTAATGTTAGGGAAATCTGTTTGTTTTGTAACGCGTTTCTGGATTTAAATAAACAAACATATACTGTATATATTGCCCGATATATTGGCATTTTGTATTTTAAATATTTTTAAATTTAAAACCAAATATTTGTATCGGTATCGGCCTTAAAAATCCTGTATCGGTCGGGCTCTAGCGGCTGGTTTGACCATGTGACGGCGAGCTTGACTGCTCCACGGTTCGATTGGAAGCGTACCGAGACCACCTCATCAAGCAGGTCTCGGTTCGATTGGAAGCGTACCGAGACCACCTCATCAAGCAGGTCTCGGTTCGATTGGAAGCGTACCGAGACCACCTCGTCAACCAGGTCTCGGCACGCTCGTTTGGTCCGCTTTTGGTGGGCACCCGAGTGTGATTGGTGCTTTCTCACCTTCCAAAATGAACCGCACCAAGGGGGAAAACCATTTCCAGTGTGATTCAACCGTACTAAATGAGGCAGGTGTGAAAGCCCCCTGAGCTGGACTCGTAGCGACTAACGGTCCCCTTGTGGTTGTTCCTGCACAGTGCTGCCCTCTGGTGTCTGCTCGGCCCACCTGCCTCTGCATTAACACCTTGCATGACAAGCGTGCTAATAAGAAATAAATCTGTTTAATTTCTGTGAATTCGGTACAGAGATTGGTCCAAGGATTGTCCTAGCTTAGCACAAAGACTGGAAGTGTGGAGGGGGGGGGGGGGATTGCTAGTTTTTGTTGATTTTAAAAGAGAAATCCTCCTAACCACGATTCCAAATCTGCCTTGTGTTGCAATTCAGAGAAATCAGGAGTTTCTGGAATCTTCTATCTCTGAAGAGAACATTCTGAATCCTGCTTCTTAAATGAGAATATTTTCGAGTTTCTTCGCTCCTAATTGTTAGTTGCAGCCATAAATGCAGCAGTAGGACACTTTGCACCGGCAGTATTATATAATCTCAATCCAGCAGCGCTTTACCAAAAACCAGCTGGTGATTTGAACATTTTCTCTGGGTGCTCTGGGTACAGTTGCCTGTAGCCAAGGAAGACACGGAGGATTAAAAAAAAAAAAAAAAAAGGACTCTTAAGAAGTGGTAATTATCTGCGCAAAATCATCTTGTGAACATAGTAACTGAGAAATTAGAGAGAGTTGTGTGGAGTTGAGAATCATAATTAGATTTGTAGCACCTCATAATTCAACGGCTTGAATGTAACTGACATTAATTAAATATTAATTATATCAACCGTTTGCACTAAAGATTCATAACTAAATGATGACTTTTATAGAGCTGGCTAGCCCCCCCCCCCCCCCCGTTTTTTGTGCTAAACCTGGTCCTCCGGGAGACGCACCGAGATGAGACAGATCTTCTCCTCTGACTTTGTACAAGACAAAACAAATTATTCCTCTGCTATTTACCATTTCCATAAAATCCTCCTCCATTCTGTTTCTTATGAATGCTTTTTTAATTTATTTATTTTATTTGGCGGGCTGTGGCTCAGTGGTAGAGCGGTTGTCCTGCCATCGGAAGTGTTGTGGTTCGATCCCTGCCCCTGCAGTCATTGCAGTTGTCCTTGGCAAGACACTAAACCCCGAGTTGCCCCCGGTGCTGCGCATCGGAGTGTGAATGTGTATGATTGTTTATCGTGGATGAAGGTGTCACCTTTTAGCGCAGCCCGGGCCACAGTGTATGAATGTGTGTAATGTGAATGTCTCCTGTAATGTAAAAGCGCTTGAGCGTTGTTTAAGATCTGGAAAAGCGCTATAGAAATACAGCACATTTACATTTACATTTACATTTTTAATCGGCTTTGATTAATTTCTCAATTGATGACACATGTAGCTTCTCTTACCTCGCTGCTTTCCTGCAGCTTCAGCCAATGTTGCTGCTTAAAAAAAAAAAAACCCAAAAAAACATTTTAATGAGCTTGTCAAATTTATTCGGACTCCATTACCCTTGATGTTGTTTGTTTCTTCAGATAATTACCACGTAGGCTCAGTGCAGATTTGCTCCTCCGTGTGTTTCCTAACAGCTTTCCACCTCTTCTTAAGACTCACAGGGTTCTTCACCCAGAGTTCTGCTTGCTCATATCTAGGCCACGTCTAAGACCTGATGAGTTTTCTTCCTAATTGATCTCAAGTATCAGTTTTCCAGACAAGCCATGCCACCAAATCTTAATCCTTTTTGATTGAGTTTGGCTCCTTTTTTTTAAGATATGTAAACGGAGGGAGAAATCCTCCTGAGGGACCGTCTCTCTTTTCTTTTTTTAATTAAGAAGATGAGGCCCGGCGGCGGACGGATCGCCGGTCCGACCTCCAGCCAGTCCCGCTGCGACGCACGCGTGTGTGTGTGTGTGTGCAGCATCCAATTAGACCAGAGCTAACGAGTCCGGGGGCTTGACTTATGGGTGGAGAGTGGGGGGGGGGGTGGGGGGGGTGGGGTTGAGGCGGTTGGGGGTGATATTAAAGCAATGGGCCACGCAGGGTGATGCCTCCATTATGGTGTTGTTATTGTTATGGTGTAAAGATAATCCAGCATGCATAAAATCCCAGACTTTTTAACTGCATCCAGTTGTTGGGAGAAGGCCGTTCTGTTTAATGAGTTAAACCCCCGTCATCGCCGCGGGTTACCTTAGTTTTCGGGGCTCGGGAGTCTCTCACAGAGACTCTGCCGCTGAATCAGTTTCCACACTCTTTATTATTATTATTATTATTGCATGTGTAATTTATAAAGTTGTCTTGTTGTTGAGATATAAAAACAGTAACAATAGATTAAATATTTAATATAAAAGAATAATTAAGGTGACCCGTGTTGTAGATTCCTAAATATTCAAATTAATAATTACCAGTGTATGTATTTAGCTCGCCTCCATGTTGCCTCCATGTTCCTGCTCGACACCTACTCTGCTACGATTCTCCATGTCTCTGTCTGTCTCTCTCTGTTTCTTTGTGTCTGCCTCTGTCTCTCTCTCTCCTTTTTTGTCTGTCTCTCTTCTCTGTCTGTCTCTCTCTCTCTTTCTTTGTGTCTCTCTGTCTCTCTCTCTCTCTTTGTGTCTCTCTCTCTCTCTTTGTGTCTCTCTGTCTCTCTCTCCTCTTTGTGTCTCTCTGTCTCTTCCTCCACCTCCTCTTGTGTTCTCTCTGTCTCTCTCTTCTTTGGTTTCTGTTCTGTCTCTCGCCTTTCTTTGTGTCTCTGTCTGTCTCTCTCTCTCTTTGTGTCTGTCTGTCTCTCTCTTTCTTTGGTTCTGTTGTCTGTCTGTCTTGTCTCTCTCTCTCTCTTTGTTCGTTCTGTCTTCGTCTTGTCTGTGCTTCCTGTCTCTCTTCTCTCACTCCCTCTTTGTGTCTGTCTGTTTCTCTCTTTCTTTGGTTCTGTCTCTTCTCTGTCTGTCTCTTGTCTGTCTCTCTCTCTCTCTCTTTCTTACTTTGTCTCTCTCTTTCATGAAAAGAGCAATGAGATAACTGGTTTTGTGATTTGGAGCTATATAAATAGAATTGAATTGAAAATTGAATGTATTTATTTGCAAATCAAATGATTCAAATAACTTTAGTTGTTTTAATTTAAATCTGGGGAAACGCCGACCTTTTTAAAGTTTGTCAAAAAACTCACATTGTTAGTCCAAATCTGCGCAGTTCAACACAGTTTAGGAGAGAGATGTGTTACGTTTTGATGGTTTTCTGACGTGGCTCTGAGAGTTTCCTAACGTCCTTCAGGGAGAAGGCTCAGATCATGAAGAAGGCCGGGATGAAGCGAGTCCTGCTGCTGGGTTCAGGGTACGTCTCGGGACCCGTCGTCGAGTATTTGACTCGCGACGAGAAGACCCAGGTCACTGTTGGTGAGTTTATCTAACACACTCTTAGGAAGCCGTAGCCCTCATGATCACTCAGTCCTCTTCACTTACTCATTTATTTTATTCATTTGTTGATTTGTTTCCTGATTTCGCTCTTCAAGAGTTAAATGTGGGTATGTGTGTGTGCATGGGTGTAAGTGTTTATGTCTATATATATATATATATATATATATATGTGTGATGTGAAATATTTGACAACTTTATCTTAGTTTGACTGACACGCGGATGAGTTAACCTCATTTTGTAGGGGGCGCCCGGTTAGCTCAGTTGGTAGAGCGGGCGCTCACATATAGAGGTCTACACATCGACGCAGGAGTTCAACTCCGACCTGCGGCCCTTTGCTGCATGTCACTCCCCCCCCTCTCTTCCCTTTCATGTCTTCATCTGTCCTGTCAAAATAAAGGCTGAAAATGCCCCCCCCCACAAAAAAAAACCTTATTTTGTCGGTACCCTAAAAAGTGCAGAGTTCGGTCCTCGACCCTACATTCGGCTGACTGATTTCTTCTCTTAGCGTCGGTGATGCTGAAGCAGGCGGAGGAGCTGGCAGCCAAATACCCCAACACCATTCCCGTTATGCTGGACGCCGGCAGCCAGGAAGGACACCTGGACTCTCTGGTCAAAGACCACGACCTGGTCATCAGGTACAGCACGCCCTGCAGTCCCGCTGTCAGCACCATGTGTTGGTACAGGAAGGAAAACCTGTGGGTGGATGGCTTAAAAAGATACTGAAATACTTGAGGGGCGTTTTTAATGCGTCTTTTTATTCTTAGGATCTCTAAAGTCCCTGTTAAGTGGACCTCAATTTAATTTAAAGAACTAGATTTGTTCCTGATAAGCAATTAAAAGGTGCAACGAGTAGCCTATAAAAGGACAGTTCACAGATAAGGTACAAATATGAGTGATTAATTAAGTAATGCATTGCTACTAGCAACATTTAGTGACTATTTGGGTATTTAGGACAACCCTCACAATCAATAAAAGTTAGTGTTTGCGTAAAAAAACGTGTGTTATGTACATTTTAGATGATGAAAACCTGGACCCAGTGGGGAACCCGGCAAGTGGTCTTTGTTTTCTGTAAGGCAAGGCAGCTTTATCTGTAGAGCACATTTCAGCAACAGGGCAACTCAAAGTGCTTTACACAAAATCAGTTAAACAGATAAAACACAAGAATAAACAGTTACAGTGCAGCATAAGAAATTAAACATTAAAGAAATGAACAACCATTTAAACAAAGGCAACATCAAAAAGAAAGGTTGATTTTCCTGCCAAAGACCCGACGTTTAGTAAAGCTAGAGTTAGTGTGTTTCCATATTTTTGGACAGGCTGTGGCTGACGAGGAATGGATGCTAAATTTGCTAAGTTTGCAGTTAGGTGCTTATTTGCAATTTCTTTTTCTGCTACCTGTCACAACATAAACTGAGGAAGAATCGAATCCACAGGGCAGACACGGCTTGTCTTGGAAAAAGTCATGAGTGTCACTAGGCCTGCAGCCTGGGCCCGGCACATGTCGGTTCATGCTTGCTGGAATTTGTCCTTATCAGTGTGTATCATAGGTCATTTTCTTTGTTGGTTCCTAATTGAATATTATTGAAAGTCTGTAGCCTCCATAGCTCTGTAAAGCTGTTATTTCATTCCTTTGGACGAATGAAAAATGTAGACGTGTGGACGTCTCAGGCTGTAACTTTTTACATTATCGGACTCGGCTCAGTTTTCCTCAGTCCGCCACATTCGCGAGATGAACTCACCAGCTGTCTGTCCTGACTCCTCAGCATGCTGCCGTACTCTCTCCACCCGCTCATCGCCAAACACTGCATCAAGAGGAAGGTGAACATGGTGACCGCCAGCTACCTGAGTCCCGCCATGAGGGAGCTGCAGAGCAGGTGAAGTACACAGCAGACACGGATCAAAGAGGATATACTGGATGCGCATGGGCTCTACAACTTTTACCAATGTGATTGAAATTTTCATCAGAAACAACAAAAAAGGTTTTTTCTTTAACCTTTGTGTACTCGTCTTCTCGTTAAAATTGTAAATCAACACTTTTGTTGGTGCCTCTTATTGATTTAAAAAACAACTTTTTCTTACGTTTTTGTTCCTTTTTTCAACACTTTTGTCGCTTTTTTTCAATGTTTGTCACTTTTGAAATTTTCAAAACTACGTAAAACTAACTTATTAACTTTAGTTTTACAGTTATTTTGGGGATTTATGGTCAATAAACCTCATTTATAGGAAATTACACCTAATGTTTGAGTTAGAAAAGCAGAAATTAGGAATTATTGAGACTAAAATTAAAGGAATGGATGTTGATGATAATCACAGACTGGAATATGTCAACTTTTACTCAACACTATTTCAACACCACTTTGATTGAACGCTATAAAATTGAAGAAGACACCCCAAAATTAATGAAAGTTGTACTTGTGTGTGTGCGTGTGTGTGTGTGTGTGTGTGTGTGTGTGTGTGTCTCAGTGCGGAGGAGGCGGGCATCACCATAGTGAATGAGATGGGACTGGACCCGGGCATCGATCACATGTTGGCCATGGAGTGTATCGACAAGGCCAAAGCCGACGGCTGCACTGTGAGTCAACACTCACTGTGTGTGTGTGTGTGTGTGTGTGTGTGTGTGAACACATTCAGGCATCACAGTGATCCATTAAACACACCAACAGTCCACATGTTCAAGTTGCTTAATTTCACACCGGTTGTAGTCCAGAAACAGTCAGACATGAGCTGATGTGGTGAGGAGAGTTCATCCTGAATCAGAAAGGTTCCTCACAACCTGAAAAAGACATTTTGACCCGGGATTATACTTCTTCATCTAAATTAAGACCTGATCTTCAGATTGGATCCGACACATTTCATGTGGTTTTTGCTGTCTAGACTTTCTAAAATCAATTATGATATTCCAAAAACCCAATTTGGGCCGGCAGTCTTAACAGGGCCTTAGTGTAAATGTCGGCTGAGGAGTAAGTAATAAACAAGTATAAGCTATATTTCAGAATAACACAGTTAAGTTTAATAACAATAAGCAGATTAATCAGTGAACTGACTGACTGACGATGTAAATGACGGTGTTGTTCAGGTGGAGTCGTACAGCTCGTTTTGCGGCGGCCTTCCTGCTCCCGAGTGTTCGGACAATCCTCTTCGCTACAAGTTCAGCTGGAGTCCGTACGGCGTCCTCCTCAACACCATCAGCCCCGCCATCTTCCTCCGAGACAACCAGGTAGACAGGCCCAGGAAGTAGGAATACGCAACAAGTCTCTTCCTATATTTACAGTGTTAAAGTCAACAGGAGATACTCACTGTGTGTGTGTGTGTGTGTGTGTGTGTGTGTCGTGTTTGTCTTGTGTGTGTGTTGGTCTGTGTCTGTGTCGTCGTGTGTCTCTGTCTGTGTCTGTGCTGTCTGTGTGTGTCTGTTGTGTGTGTCTGTCTGTGTGTGCCTGTCTGTCTCTGTGTGTCTCGTGTCTGTGTCTGGCTCTGTGTTTGTCTCTGTCTGGCTGTCTGTGTTTGTGCTCTGTCTGTGTCTGCTGTCTGTGTGTGTGCTCTGTCTGGTCCTGGCTGTCTGTGTTGTCTCTGTCTGTGTTGGCTGTCTGTGTGTGTCCTGTCTGTTGTCTGGCTGTCTGTGTGGTCTCTGTCTGGTCTGTCTGTGTTTGTCCCTCTGTCTGGCTGTCTGGCTGTCTGTGTGTGTCTCTGTCTGGCTGTCTGTGTGTGTCTCTGTCTGGCTGTTCTGTGTGTCTCTTCTGTCTGGCTGTCTGGCTGTGTCTCTGTGCTGTCTCTGTGTGTCTCTCTATCTGCTTTCTGTGTGTCGTGGCGGTCTGTCTGGTCTGTCTGTTCTGTGTCTCTGTCTGTCTGTTGTGTTGTCTGTCTGTTGTCTGTCTGTTGCTGTCTGCTGTTTGTCTGATGTTGTCCAGGTGGTGAGCATCCCGGCTGGAGGTTCTCTGATGGAGTCCAGCGTGCCGATGGATTTCCTTCCTGGTTTCAACCTGGAGGCGTTTCCAAACCGTGACAGCACAACGTATGCCGAGCCATACGGCATCCAGACAGCACACACACTGATCAGAGGAACGCTGCGCTTCAAGGTACAGCACACAGACGCACACAGACGCACACAGACGCACACAGACACACACAGACACACACAGACACACACAGACACACACAGACGCACACTCACTCACCCACCTAGAGATAGGCATGGTGTTATTTCTAATAGCTTAATAGCTGGTTTGATTTGCATTGAGAGATGATCTTATGGAAAGTTCCCCATGTCTATCTCTATGTATGGTGAAGGGTATGTGATGATGGGGGGGGGGGGTATTTTAATTCCAAAGTCCAAGGGAACTTTATCAGGATGCATAGTATCCTGATCCATGAAATAACTGGCCTTTAAAAATTAAAATCTGCCTCTATGGGAATTTAACATAGGGAGGTGTCTACTTATTCCCCCTGTATTTTAAGGAACAACATTCATTTATTTATTTACATTATTCATTCACAAAGAAAATAAATGTTGGATTCACTTACACTCTTTGAATAAAGGCATTAAGATCAATTTCCAAAAGATATTTTTTATTCCTCTTTTTAATCTACTGTGATATCACACAAAGTGATATTAACAAACAGAGAAATGTATTTGTTTTAGATAGAACAGATGTTGACAAAGTTTCCTTTTGGGGACATTGTTTGAAAAATTAGAAGTTGGAAAAAAGGTTATAAATTGCAGTATATCGCAATATTTGTAAAATCACAATAATAATATCGTGGCCCAAATATCGTGATGATATTGTATCGGGAGGCGTCTATGATTCCCCCCCGGTTTCACTATATATTCTGTCCAATAACGGGCGTTTCGACAGCGTGACGCTAACCCTAACCCTGGTGTTAGACAACGTGCGGTGTGAACACAAACCACTTCCAGACCAGTTGGAGGAACTGGTCATGTGGTCACATATGTGGTCCCTGTTGACCCCTGTTGACCCCTGTTCTGTCCCGCAGGGCTTCACAAAGGCCATGGCTGGGTTTGTGAAACTGGGCCTGATCAACAGCGAGCCCTGCCCCCTCCTGCAGCCTACTTCAGCTCCTGTTTCCTGGGTAAGACGATCCATTCAGCCTCGGAGCGGTGACTTCTGCTTCTTTCTCCAGTCTGTCGTTCACTTTCATAAAAGTCCACTGAGAGCGTTGCTCGCGTTGTGGAAATGGATTTCGCTGAAGAGGCTTTAACTGTCAATAGCTGGCTGTCAGCATCAAGGCTGCAGCGAGCCGAGGCTCTCTGACACCGATCAGAGTGCACAGCGGGGGACGTTTGTCCTCTTTCATCCCTTTTGAGATGTGAGAGAAACACAGAGTACAGGATGGGTTTATCAGAAATCATGAGCATGATTAGCGATTTTAAATCCTGCCACTCAATCTCTCTGAAAACACTCAAAAATTATTTGGAATCTGGATGAAAAGAGAAATAGTGCTCATGTGCTAAATGTCGCCATGGGGCGTTTGTAAATGTCTACTCTCCATGTGTAAAAAAAGGAGTTAAGGAGATAATGATGAGACCCAGTGTTGAAGTCTATGAGCTTTAAAGGGAGCTAGGAGACAAACTAAGGAAGAGCTTTAGGGGAGGGGGAGGAGGATACTAGGAGATAAAGAGGAGCTAGGAGACAGACTAGGAGCTAAGGAGGAACTAGGAGACAGTCCAGGAACTAAAGAAGAGATTTAAGACCGAATATGAGTTTTAAATGAGCTAGGAGACAGACTAGGAGCTAAAGAGGAGATAGAAGAGGGCCTAGGAACTAAGGAAGAGCTTAAGGAGACAATCTAGGTGTTAAAGAGGAGCTAGGAGAAAGAGTAGGAGCTAAAGAGGAGATAGGAGAGAGCCTAGGAACTAAGGAAGAGCTTAAGGAGACAATCTAGGTGTTAAAGAGGAGCTAGGAGACAGAGTAGGAGCTAAAGAGGAGATAGGAGAGAGCCTAGGAACTAAGGAAGAGCTTAAGGAGACAATCTAGGTGTTAAAGAGGTGCTAGGAGACAGAGTAGGAGCTAAAGAGGAGATAGGAGACATTTTAGATAGCAAACAACACATGAGATTGGAAGTGTCTGAATGTGATCAATTTGGAGGACCCACAGTAAAAAGAGATCTGTCCTCTTCTCTCGTAAATTCATATATTGATGCTTCCTTTACCCTCATGTTGTCCTTGGGTCAGATTGACCCGTTTTCCTATATCAATGTTCTTTTTAATTCCTTTAAAACGCTCTTTGCCAAGTATAAATCTCTACTTTCATTCATTTTGGGGCGTCTTATTCAATTTTGTAGCATTTAAATGTGTAATTTAAAGTGTTGTTGAAATAGTATTGAGTAAAAGTTGACATATTCCAGTCTGTGATTATCCATCAACATCCGTTCCTTTAATTTTAGTCTAAATATTCCCTAATTTCCTATAATTGAGGTTCATTGACCATAAATTCCAAAAAGGACTTCAAAACTAAAGTAAGTTAGTGTTTCGTAGTGTTAAACGTCAAAAACAGTGACAGACACTGAAAAAAAACGTCACAAATGTTGAAAAAGGAACAAAAACGTAGTGTTGATTTTCAATTTTTACGGGAAGACAACACGAGGGTTATTGTCATCTTTAACTTTGTTCACATAGTACCTGTTATTGTATTTTGTTGTTTTAGTGGATCTGGCCGGTATGGGGGATTTCATTTTCCTCTATTTCTCTATCTAGAAAGCGCTTCTCTGTAAGCAGATGGGATTGTCCTCTTCGGTTTCTCACGACGCCTTTGAGGACGCTGTCTACGAACGCATCGGAAAGGACGACTTTGCGATGGACACCCTGAGATGGTGAGAGACAAAAAAAACAGCAATCCAAATCCTCATATTGTCCTCGGGTCAAATTGACCCGTATTCATAAATCAATGTTAATTGTAATTCCCCAAAATAACATGATTGATTCCACCCAACGCTCTTTGCCAAGTACAAATCTCTACTTTCATTAATTTTGGGTCTTATTATATTTTATAGCATTTGAAAACAAATGGAAGTGTTTTTGAAATAGTGTTGAGTAAAAGTTGACATATTCCAGTCTGTGATTATCCATCAACATCCATTCCTTTAATTTTAGTCTCAATAATTCCTAATTTCTGCTTTTCTAACTCACACATTAGGAATAATTTCCTATAAATGAGGTTTATTGTGACTACAAATTCCAAAAATAACTGTAAAACTAAAGTTAATAAGTTAGTGTTACGTAGTGTTGAAAACGTCAAGAAAAGTGACAAATATTGAAAAAGTTGAAAAAAGGGACAAAAACGTAAGAAATGGTAAAAAAAAAAAAAAAAAAGATTAAAAAGCATCTTTCTGTATTCTACTAAAAAAAAAAAAAATTGCTTATTTAACTTAAAACAAATGACAGGAAATCAGTTTCTTGCATTGAACAAAATAAATATTGAGTTAAATATAAAAAGGAACCGCTAAAAAAATAAAGTGACCATTACATTTTATAGTGCAGCGTTCTTCTGATAATTTCTTTAAACTAACGCAAAAAAAAACCCATCTTTTGAGCGATACGTCGCAGCCTTTTGCGACGTGTTTATTGTGCCAGTTGATATCGCTACTTTGACGATAAAGAAACGTCATATTCCTACTTTGAACAAGTTCTTTAGATGTCCATTTATTTATTTTTTAAGCTTTTCTGAGCTGCGTACGACGCTGCTATTCTTAAAGTTAGCGTTGCCGCTGTGGATGGCGAGCTGACGACAAGGCTAAAGCTGCTCCTCGTCTGCACGTTTCTCGCTTTCCTGCATAGCGGGGACGCCTGAAGTGGTGTAGCGCGCACGCACCCTTCAATTTAAATCAACTTTTGCAGGGGTCTCTTCAGACCAAGGCTCCACGCCGCCATTGTTCTGCAGTGAAGGTAAAGGGGCCCCGATGGCATTCAAGGGTAGATTCCTCCGGCGGTAAAAGTGAACCGTTGGAACTGTTTCCATTTGTGCAGTTAAAGGATTTTAAAAAGCCAACGTGTTTGCTGCAGCTCAAATTGAATGACTTGTTGTTCATTTATTCAATTCACCAGCAAAGCGGTGACAAAAAGCAACTGCTCATCTCTTTAGATTTAGCCAAGGATGTGTGGGCTGCCGCCGCCACTGGGGTTGTAAAGCAAAGTAGTTTTCTTTTTTATTTTAATCCTTTCGTGAAGGTTGTTCCATTGTGTGGAAAAGTCGTGTTTTTCTGTCTCTTTTTTCTGTGTTGTGTGTTGTGTGTGTGTGTGTGTGTGTGTGTGTGTGTGTGTGTGTGTTCAGGTTCGGGATGCTGAGCGACGAGTCGGTGCTTCACGCCGACAGCGTGCTGGCTGCTCTGGCAAAACACCTGGAAGCCAAACTCTCCTTCGGTGAGACACAGACTCGTTTTAATTACCACAAAGCAGAAGAACACAAAGTGCAAAATGTAGTACTAGCACAGAAACCCCTAATGAGTCCTCTTCCCGGGTTTAGGTGAGGGCGAGCGAGACATGATCATCCTGAGGAACGACGTTGGGCTGCGCCACCCGACCGGCGAGCTGGAGACCAAACACATCAGCCTGGTGGTGTACGGCGACCCCAGCGGCTTCTCCGCCATGGCCAAGACTGTAGGATACCCAGCGGCCATTGCTGCTCGCATGGTCCTCGATGGTCAGTGATATCAGTCTGGAAAATTGTTTCTGAATTAAATGCCAAGTATGGAAAAATAACACAATAAAAGTATGTATGACACACAAACATAGATAGATAGATAGATGTTTATTGATCCCAAGAAAAATGGGAAATTACCTAAAGGTAAATTATGGGAAAAACATGTAAAGGTGTGAATACCGATCACACAAAACTAATAATAAAGTTCAATAAGATTTTTTTTTTTTTTACTACAAAAGCTTGACTGCAAGTTAACAGTATCAGCATAGTAGCACATTTCTGCCCTGCTAAAAGTTCCTCTGTTTTTCTTTTGGCTTAGTTGTAAGTGAAAAAGATTAGCTGTCATGTAAGTGTGCGATGCCTAGGAAGTAATTGTTAATTGTTAATTACTTTCTAGGCATTGCACACTAACATGACAGCTAATCTTTTCTCTTGCTACTTTTACCAAGAGAACCAAGAGACGCCTAATGATATATTAGTTTTAAGTGCACATGGGAAACAAGTTATCAAATAACACTGAATATTTGGAAACATGTGCCTTCAACCAGGTAGCGATTTAAACAAAATAAATAAAATAAAAAATAATACATTTCAAAATGGTCTATCCTTTTAGTCTGGGAAGCTAACGTTAGTTTATCAGGTTGTGAAGCTAACATTACTTTTTCACTGTGAAGCTAACGTTAGTTTGTCAGTATGTGGAGCTAATGTTACTTTGTCAGTATGTGGAGCTAACGTTAGTTTTTCACTGTGGAGCTAACGTTAGTTTGTCAGTATGTGGAGCTAACGTTAGTTTGTCAGTTTGTGGAGCTAACGTTAGTTTGTCAGTATGTGGAGCTAACGTTAGTTTGTCCTTCAGTCTGTAAAGATAACTCACGTGTCTGTATGTGACAGTTACTATGGTCACTATGGTTAATCAGTTAGTGAAGCTAACGTTTGTAGTAGTTGTTCGCTGAAGCTTGAACCTAAATCAGCGCGTTTTCTCTCTGCAGGTGAAATCAGTACGAAGGGAATCGTGGTTCCGTTGACGAAGGAGGTCTACGAGCCGACGCTGGCCCGTCTGAAGGAGGAAGGACTTCACTTCGTATCCAAGAGCACCGTGCTGGACTAGAGAGCAGACCAGTAGTCCCTGGAAATGCTTTAGAAATCAGGAGAAAATCTGTAAAATCCACATGCTCTCAGCTGCTTTTTCACCTAACTTCACCAAACTGGATCTTCCGACACACTCAGACTCAGATCTATGAAATTAATATTAGTTGTATAATTACAAAAAAAAGTACAGATGTAAAAGGGAAAAAAGTCTTTAAAAAAAAGTGTTTTTGTTACACATGGTCAAATGTTTAAATCCTAGTGTTTTTTTTTTTTTTTTTATTGTGTAGAAATTTGATCACAATTTGGTGACGCTTTAAAACCATTTTTGTTACTTTTTAGGTCAAAAAGCTGAAGAGGCAGCTGGTGATCACATTCATTAATCTGCAGACATTAATTAATTTGCATCAATTTAGTCAGAAAAAAAGTTATTCTGTGAAGATTTGTACAAGGTCGACAGAAATTTAACCCTTGTGTTGTCTCAAAATTCAAAATCAACACTTTTTGATGCTTTTCATCTGTTTTTTTTTTAAAACCTTTTCTCACGCTTTTGTCCCTTTTTGCAACACTTTTGATGTTTTTTTTCAATGTTTTGTCACTTTTATTGTTTTCAACACTACGTAACACTAACTTATTAACTTTAGTTTTACAGTTATTTTTGGAATTTATGGTCAGTAAACCTAATTTTAAGGAAATTATACCTAATGTTTGAGTTAGAAAAGCAGAAATTAGGAATTATTGAGACTAAAATTAAAGGAATGGATGTTGATGGACAATCACAGACTGGAATATGTCAACTTTTACTCTTATTACTATTTCAAAAACACTTCAATTTGTGTTTTCAAATGCTATAAAATTGAATAAGACGCCCCAAAATTAATGAAAGTAGAGATGTGTACTTGCCAAAGAGCGTTGGAATCAATCATGTTATTTTGGGGAATTAAAAAGAACATTGATATGGGGACAACATGGGGACAACATGGGGACAACATGGGGACAACATGGGGACAACATGAGGGTTAAAGAAGCCCTGCCATTGCTGCCATTTCTCGTCTGTCTCTGTGTGAAGAAGCTGCCTTTAAGTGCGTTCGGAAATGTCGAGATCTACAAACGATCTGACAGAAAACAACAATTGTGAAATATAAAGTCTACTTCTGCTTCATGGGGGGGGGTTTAATAACTCAACAGGACGTCACACCAACCGGTTATTAAAGTGACACTCCCAACGCCGCGCTACCCTGCTGTGAATTGTCTGATAATTTGTGGTCTGTCCCTTTAAGACTGAATTCTGTATTTGTGGATCCCCGAGTGAAGTTTCCCAGACTGAGTACTTATGTCCGGCACCTGAGCGATATTTATTTTATTTTTGTGGGTGATATCCTGTAAACGGTTTGTTACATGCTTTAAATGGGTAAAAAAAAAAGACAGAGAGAGAAGGTTATTTTACCTGTGTATTTAAAAAAATAAATAAAATACAATATCCATATTTCTACTGGATATGTAGTTTCTATGTGGCGCTCGTTTTAATTACCACAAAGCAGAAGTAGGTCTGGAGATGACGTTAAATGCCTTTTACACATTTAGCTAAAGAGAATAACACTTACACACCGTAGTGGTCTGAGTATTGGTAAACCTCCAATATAAACGCAGGTTTTTTTTTTTTTTTTTTAATGTTTTTGTCTTTTAATATTTGAGCTGACATTTTTGATTGCAAAACACACTTATTTGTGCAGGTTTGTTTTGATAAAACTATTTTAGCTTAATAAAAAAAGTGTAAAAAAAGTAAAAATGTTACATGAATAAAAGCCATTCTGTTCGGTCTTTCTTCCTCTTTTATTCAAAGAATTTGCAAACGTAATGATTTTATCTTACAGCTACATTTATTGATGCGTCTCTTAGATAATTTACATTTTTTTATGTATTTTTCTTAATCCATTATGATCAAAATGTCGTGTTTAATTACTCTATTGGCACATTGCAGCACCCAGAATTGTTCTTTGTAAAAATGTATTAATATTTAATTGGATAGTTTTGGGCAACAAATTTCAAATGTGAATTTTTAAACGTTTTTTTTAGCTCCATTCAGCTCCACAGTATCCGGGGGGGAGGAGACATCGGAGATCTCAAACCGGCAAATAAACAAAACAATCTGCACACCTGCACAGGTAAGTGATGTGTGTTTCTAGGTGGGGATTTGGGTGAATTTAACTTTAAAGCTTTTTACACAGTGTTGGATCCTAAATAGTTTTCATGCTTATTGAAGGTTGCATTATACACACAACCACGCTCAAACAGTTTGTATATGTCATTGCTTTGTTTTTATTATTACAAATACAGTATTATGATGACTATGCTTTTTTGCTGTGAGAACGTAATCATTTAAGTCTGTTTCATATAATCATGTGTGTGTATTTTGTTCTATTAATCACCTTGAAACTGGGTGTAGGGGTACAGAGTGTCATCGCCACATGTTTGTTCCACCCTAGAAAATATGATGTGAAACTGTTGCTTAACACCTACTTGACGCATGATCGGTAACAAAGGGCTGCAGGAGGTAACGTTGCCCCAGCCGTAGTTTTCTATATATGCCTGCAGAAAGAGGTCCAGGGTCAGACAGACCTGGGGTGACAACCGATGTAACTCACTGTAGCTTTGTCTCTAGAATATTCTACCGCAATTGAGTTCTACGTCCCAACTACATGTCGTGGGACCCTTCTTCCTGAAAAGAATCTAGGGGCGAGATTTGAGCCCAACAACGGCCGACTTCCGGAAGTTTTGTAAATATTGAAATGCCTAAAGTCCACCTAATGTACAGTATGAGACATCTGTTACTCCTATTCCAGGGGCCTTCCACTTATACTACGAATGTACTACTTACTCCTTTGTCCCGCATGCCATTAGACTATACAACTCCTCACTAGGGGGAGGAAGAGATAGGGCAGAGAGGACAATACATACATACATACATACATACTACATAACAAACACATACATACTACAGTACATACACCACATTCTCACGTACATAACATAATAATACGTACAACATACTATACACACATACACACACACACACACACACACACACACACACACACACACACCCAACACACACACACCACACAAACAATACACACACACCCACACACACACATACATACATACATACATCTACATACAGTACATACCTAAACACACACCACACAACACATACATACATAAACACTACATAATACATAATAACATACATACATACATACACACACACACACCACAACACAAACACACATACAAACATACATACTTATACAACCTAACACACCAGTACTTATACTCTACACCACACAATCATAAGCTTAACATACATACATACATAACGCTACATACATACATACATACAGTACTATACTACATATATACACACACATACATAACATACTACACAACATACAGTACTTATACATACATACAATACTACATACATACAGTAATATACAGACATATACATACATACATACAGTACTTATACATACATACTACACATACACACACATACCTACATACATACAACATTTACATTACATACATACATACAGTATTATACCATAACATACACACACACACATACATACAGTACTTATACATACAATACATACATACATACTATACATACATACATACATACAGAATACATTATTATACATACATACAACATTCATACATACACACATACATAATCATACAGTACTACATACATACATACATACAGTACTTATACATACATACACACATACACACATACAACATACACATACCTACATACATACAGTATTAACATACATATAACATACAGTACTTATATTACAACATCTACATCACATACATACCAGTAACCTTATACATAATATACATACTACATACTTATAATAAACCATACAACACAAATACATACATACATACAGTACTTATACATACATGCATGCACACCTGGACTAAATTCACACCTGGTCACTTTATAATAATTTTTTTAAACTGGACTCAACACTGACACTTTAACAATAATTTATGGTCTTTTCTTTGTTTATTTGACGAATGTTCTTATTGTTGTTATTATTTTTATTATTTTGTTGTCTTTGTGCTGTCTTTTTATCTATTTTTTTATTTCTTTTTTTCTTGCTAAAACTGCTGCTGGAACTTTCAATTTCCTGCGGGAGTCATCCCAAAGGATCAATAAAGAGAAGTCTAAGTCTTAGTCTACATAAGTCTTAAAGCTAGCCTGGGTCCAGCCCAGCTTAGCCCCGCCCACAACATACGAGGTTGGGAAGTTGGGTCTGGACTTGAGCCGATGTGGAGCAACTACGCTCGACCCAGAGTCGTTCGGACCAATCGGATCGTCAGGGCGGGCTTTATGTGATGATGAACACTAACGTGCGCTTGGGGTGAATTCGTTTACAACAAAGACAGCGGCCGCTTGGGAACTGAGATGATTGACACAATTTCCCTAAGGGCCACGCTAGAAAATGAGAATCACATCAAGGGCCAGACACAGAGTTTGTTGCTTTTATGTCATGGGAAAAATCAAATATCTTTGACTGTATTATTGCATGTGTCATATAGTCTTCTCACTCACGGTTTGGTCGACAAAAAGCATTTAGAATTTAGGGGAAAAAAGTGAAAAATGACAAAAAGTAGGCGGGCCAAAATGTATTGGGAGCCTAAATGTTGATCGGGGCCAGACTTGGCCCGCGGGCCTTGGGTTTGACACGTGTGCTGTTGGGGGGAGGGGATGTAGAGGAAAAAGGCTTTGGTGTTGCTTTAAGTAAAAGTTAATTTTTTAATAGAGAACTATTGCTTATAATTTGGGTACACTTGCATTGTGGTAGTCTGTTATTCAAGTAAAACACCTAAAGGTTTTCCACCACTGTCTCTCCAAAGTCACATACAAGCCATGGTCTAAGATTTAGTAATCCAGAGCCTGGACTCTGGATCTTGTAGTTCTTTGACTCCTTCTCGGCCTGCAGCTTCGCTCTTTTGAAGAAAAAGACAATCGGCCCGATTGCTTCCGCTCAATTTGGAAGCAGCCATGCAAACTAGGCCACCAAGCAGGGGATAATTGGGCATGTAATTATGAAAAGTCAAAAATGCAAATGAATGTGTGGATATACGGCGGCTGGTCAAGACAACGTCTGGACACTTGACCTATTTTTTTGACCTGAAAAGGCGCGTTTCTTGCGGAGTCTTAGCCCGGATTAACACATGGGAAATCAATTGGAAAAACCTCTTCAGTGCATCGGGATTACCACATGACTCCATAAAGGGAAAATATGTAATCCTCAGATCGGACAGCACTCAGGTTTTCATTAGACCGCGTCTTCATTGTCCCTATTGAAGTGTTGGTTTTATTAACACCTGTCTCCTGTCAGGCTCGCGGGGACGTCTGCTCCAGCGTTTGTCTCGTCACGGTGACCTTTGACCTTTGACCGCCTTCCCGTTGGACGTCTGTGAGGCGGCTGACGGAGGCGCCGAGGCTCGTGCTGCTGCTGTAAGTCACCCTGAATAAATTCAATTTTATCAATAGTATCAAATCATAACAAGAGTTATCTCGAGACACGTTACAGATGGAGTAGGTCTAGACCACACTCTGTAATTTACAAAGCCCCAACAGTTCTAGTAGTTCAGTCCCTCCAGAAAAAATGTGATTATGCGTTCGCATAATTCAATGCTTTATCAGCCAAAGCCAACATATATATGCGGGGGCCACATTTCTTTCAATACGCCGCACTTTCGCTGCTTAAATTGCCGATTTCTACACACAACAATTTTCATTTTCGTTGCAAAAAAGTCACAAATATCTTAGCAGAAAAGTTGAAAGATGTTGCGTTTACGTGACACAAGAGCAGCCATTTTCCCCTGCTGTCATGGGAACGTTGTAAAGTGATGACATTACGCAACAAGACAAAGTCTCTTTTTCATTAAACCGCAGTTTTTGCAAGTTCCCGCAATGTCATCGCATAAATATCCCATCGCATTTTTTAAGAAAACTTGCCGCATAATCAAGTATTTTTTGCCCGCAACAATCACATTTTATTAGTAGAAGATGGCTATTTATCTGTAAAAACGTAGCTTATATATACATATATGTATACATGTATGTATGTATGTATATATATATATATATATATATATATATATATATTTTATAGTCCCCACAGGATGCAAACCGCGTGACGGTCTTTAGTCTCTGCCTTTACTCACATGCATCTTTTAGTTGGTTAAATGATGTAATATCTTTATGATGTAGCATATCTTTATGATGATACCTCTTTAGCGCAACTTTGTCACACACATATTTCCTTCCCGAGGCGATTTTGCAGAGGCACTTAGGTGAAAAAAACTCGGAGCGTTTTGGGTTTGTCTTTGTGTGCTGTGAGACGATTGGCCAAGACTGTGGTAGAAACTGTGTTTGACTGGACTGCATCACGGCCAACTGAGGGTCAAAGTCGGGTGTGTTAGCTTGCTGGCTAACTAAGCTAGTCTTGAGTGTGACGTGTTAACTGTCCTTCTGACCTTCTGACCTTCTGACCTTCAGCCAAATGAACCTTTCAGTTGGTGTAAGCTGTGCTGCTGCCTCTTCACGGCAGGAGAAGGTTGTAGTTCTGCACACAGTAAACAAAACACTCCAACAGGCTCTTTCTTTGGTGTTCTCTCACTTATTTAATCCCCTATCTAATAATCCAGCAGTTTCATGTCCAGCTAAAAAAAAAAGAACATGTCAGTACCCCATGCATTACATTTAGTCTGTTACAAAATCCAGAATATAAAAAGCATCAATGTTCTCCGACTAAGCAATTAGAATGAAACCATGACATTTGAATGCACTAAAAATGGTAACATATAAAAATCATCTAAAGTATAAATAGAAATTTGGTCCATTGAGTTGATTACTATAATATTATATACATTAGATTATTATTATTTTTTAATATTCCAGGCCCTTTTTTTATATTTGACTTGAATAGCACACTGCTGCTACCGTTGCGATGGTATTTACAGAAAGGAGTTCAGTGCAGGAGCTCTATAAAAGACAAGCTAACAAAATATCTCATCTGATGTAAAAAGATGCAGTTTTTCTCCCTTTTTTCCTTATTTGGCTCCGTGCCAATAAATACAAAGGTTTAGGAAAAGTGTAGTAAGGTGAGTGAAACGTCTCATGGCAGTACAGCGTTAAAACAGTTAGTCTACAGCTTGTATCAAAGTTAGAAGAACAGGAGGAAAATTACAAAAAAAAAGGCACACATTACAGAAACCGGAGGGAGTCCAGATCCAGCGGAGGAGAACCTCGCCTCAAACCGGTAAACACGCAGTCCTGAACGAGGAGGATTTGGGATTCGTGTAGTTGAGTGTGTTGCATCAGGAGAAGGTCTGTTGGTGGTTGAAGAGGAAGGACAAAATGCTGTTGCTCATTTGTAAAAGTTAAAAGGAGAGGTCTTTATTTTTTACACCAGGGACTCGAGGCTCTCGGCGGCGCTGGCGGTGCCCACCACGATGGTGCCGTTGTTGTCGCAGGACCGGAGGGTCTGCTCGTCTTCCTGCGTCCTGATGAGACTCAGCACGGCTTTGTACAGGAACTGGTACTGCTCCTGTAAAACCACAGGTACGTCTTTGTTATATATTTTTATACATGATTCCACTGACGATGTTGCATGGGTTAAATTTGCCAGAATTAGCCAAAAAGCTATTTTTCTGTGTTTATTTTTTTTGTTATGTTCAAATAAGACAATGACAGGATGGAAGGGTTTACAATGTCACTGTATCTGGGATTCACGTGGTTATTTAAAATTATAACCTAGGTGTTTTTTTAATAGTTTTATCTTTCTTTTTAATGATCATTTAAAAAAAAAAAACATTGTATTCGCCAAGTTAATAGCTGAGATCTGGGAACATGGTAAAGAGAATTGGGGTTAAAAAACTGATGAATGTTTTCCAGATTTAAGTTTAAATGTTGAGTTTCTCCTTCAAATGAGTCCGACTGACCCGGAGGTTTGATTCTAACTCAACTTACTTTTTTTTATGATATCAATATGTTCCCAGATCGCTGCTATTACCTTGGCGAAAGTAGTTATTAGTGATAAAAGAGACGGACAAAAATACGAAAATAACACCCAAGTTTTAACCCTTGTGTGGTATCCGGGTCAAATTGACCCATTTTACATTTTTACAAGAAGAAAATTTTTTTTTTTCTTCTTAATAGATTATGAAGTAAAATTTGATTTCAGAATTGTTTTTAAAACACCAAATAAGTCCTGGGTCAGTTTGACCCGAGGGACACGAGAGGGTCCCAAAAGTGAAGACAACACAAGTTTTAATAAGCTAGAATTACACTTTTAAGCATGAAGGCTCTCAAGTGTATACTACTTGTGTAACAGACGTTACTACGACTACGTTATCGGCATTCTTACGATGTTGCTGAAGACTCCCGGTCTCATCAGGTTGGTCAGCTTGGCCACTTGGAAGACGTCGACCGACCCTTCGGCCTCCAGCTGACGGGCCAGAGACAAGAGAGAGCAGAACGTCCCCGCCGTAACTCCGCCCACACTGCAAAACAATCAGACCGAGGGTTGGGGATCCTTTGGCTCTTCTCCGATACCGGTGACATCAAAGAACGGCTTGTTAATTGCTAAGGCCATATGATCGAATTGAAATGTAATAACAGTAACTTATTTAATCAGTGCATTGCTGCTAAATAACAAACAACGCCAGTAGATGGGAAATGGGCAGCGGCGGGCAGTGGGGCAGCTGGTTCGTGTCTTTAGCTGCAGACTGTTGTACGTCCCAGTGTTGTGAAATGCAGTCACACTTTGTGTTCAGTACAGCTACTAGCTAACGGTAGGCTAACGTCGTGGTTACCTGCTGCCAAGTGTTAGTGTTAACTAGCACCACGTACAGCGATGCTTCTGTTGCCTCTAACGTCCGCTTCGGAGCATCGGAGAGAAGCGCAGTGCTGACAACACGAGGCACCAAAATCTGCGTTCTTATTCGGTCCGGTAGATACCTGTCGTTAAGGTACTGGTGCCCTATTGTGCCTCATTCTCCCAAAATGCACCACAGAGCGCCACAGGAAGTCATTCCCTCTTGTGGCCATCAAACTTTTTTAATTCCTCCCTCTGAGTGTCTGACACACACACACTTAGAGGTTAAAACTGGACAATATTATCTGTTTTGTGCAACAACACTGGCCTGAAATGTGTGCAATACTCAACTGCTACTATTATTATTAGTATTATTATTACTACTTTTTACCATTGCAACACCTTAATTATGTTAATTATGTAAATACTGTATAATATCATTCATTTAACTATGTAAATACCGGACATATCCACACTCCTTGTATTTCTTTATTTATATTTCTACTCTGATATTTCTACTGTTTGTGTGACTGCAACACAGAGTTTACCTTCGGGGATCAATAAAGTATTTCTGATTCTGATTAGCACCGGGTCCGGGTACCCAACCCTACTCAGAACAAATATCCGAGCAGAAAACCCCCTAAATGTGGTTGTTCTAATGGGTGACAGCTGGGTGAAGGTCTTACTCATCGTGGACCACCGCGGGGCCGTCCTTGGCGGAGCTCTCTTCTTTCACCAGGTTAAGGAGCTCGAAGGTGTTGCTGATGGGACTGTCTGGATTCGGCCAGCCGGGGGGGCGGTAGTGCTTCACCTCCAGCACGTAGTCGTCCTGTCCGCATACAGAGGGGAGAGAGCAGACATCAGTGAGTGTTCAACTTTTTGTCCCTTGACTCCCTAAAACAAGAAGTCCAGTATCGGTTCATACTGTGGAATACCTAGTAAACAGAAATAATTAACAGTGTAATAATACAAATCTGGCTTCACAACGTTTACATTAAAAACTTAATGGCATGAAAAGAAAGTCATAAAAATGTAAAAGTCATATTTTAGTATGTCTAAAAAAGTAAAGAAGAGTCATTGTATGTCGAAAAAAAGTCCAATTATACTGCATCGGGAAAAAAATCATACAATAGTATATCCACAAAAATGTCACAGTATAGCTGTATATGTCAAAGAAAGTCAAATTAGTTATAGTATAGTGCATAAAAAGATTTGGTTTTTAAAGCACTTTGTAAATTGTTTTTAAAGGTACCATACAAATAAAGCTAATAATATAAAGCTCCTACTGTGGGCCCATGGTGGTCCTTTAACATGTTGTGCAGCCCCTGAACGCAGCATAAAATGCATGAACCATCCACGGCCCATCTTAAAACTTTAAGTAGCTTACATGTGGCTACTGTGTAAATCTGCGCCTCCCTAACAAGCATCTGCCAGGTTAGAAATGACTCCTTGTTAAATGCTGCTGGTGCCATTTTGGCGGGTAACTGCAGTTTAATGTGGAAGTGAGATGGAAAAGATATTTAGTTTGATGTGTGTTCTCTTCCTTCCTCTACAGGTGTCCCATTGAGAGTATCCTGGTGGCCTGCATCACCCTCAACCACAAGGTTCGACAGAGGGTTGTGAGAACTCCTCAGCATCACAAGGATGGAATTACCATCAATGGAGGACATTCTGCACCCAGGGGTGTAGGATGAAGGCCAAAGGGTTACCTGAGAGCCCAACCACCCAGATACAGACTGTTCTGGCTGCTGACCGTACTGCACCACCGGGGTTTGGTTCATCCCGCGGGCCAAAAGACTATTGAACTCTAGAGCTCATCACTTTACCTTTTACTGACTGTTCTCATTCACTTGAATGGGAAAGCATGTCCAAACCTTTGACTGTTACTGTATGACATTGTACATTCACTACATCCCTGCTTACATTACAGTTAATTAATTTGCAAATACTGTACACCTCTACCACAAATTTCATTTGTAAGTTATATGTTCCATATATTTTAACTTGCACTCTTTTCTGTCTTAAATTATCTTTTTTTTTTTTACTTGTGTAAAATTGCATTGCTGATGATCTAAAACACCGCAATCTTATGCTGGCTCCTTAAGAGTGCACTCAGTGATCATAACTTTGAGAACCCCGGCTAATGTCATGAAAATATTGATGTAAATGTCTAATTAATACTTAATTTGTAAGTACTCGACTCCTACCACAAATCTAATTTGTACGTTCTCCATGTATTTTAACTTGCACTGTTGTCTTCCATTTTTTGTTTGTTCTTCCATTTTTTGTTTTTCAAAGATTTTCATTGCAATCACTGCGCTCTGTAATTGTTGAGTATATGACAATAAAACACCTGAAACCCGTGTGTGGCCCTAAATCAAATGCTCACACACATTTACACTCTGATGGTGCTGCATAAGGGGGCAACTCAGGGTTCAGTGTCTTGCCCAAGGACACTTCCACACGGGACTGCAGGGCCGGGGATGAAAAAATCATAAACAACTCATAGTATAGCATGTCAAAAAAAATCAAAAATTCATAGTATAGTATAGTCGACATATTATTCTATGACTTTTTATGAATTTTTCAACATACAATACTATGACGTTTTTTTTTTTTCTTTTTTTTTGACATAATACTATGACTTTTTCGACACGCTATACTATGAGGTTTTTTTTTCGACATATTATCTATGACTTTTTGGATTTATCGACATACTATACCATGGATTTATTTTGACATATATACTATGACTTTTTTTTGACATATTATTCTATGACTTTTATGATTTTTTGACATATTATTCTATGACTTTTTATGAATTTTTCGACATGCTATCTATGACGTTTTTTTTTCGACATATTATTCTATGACTCTTTATGATTTATCGACATAATACCATGGATTATTTCGAAAATACTATACTATGACTTTTTTTTTCACCGACATAATTATACTATATTTTTTTGTCGACTATATACTTGACTTTTTTATGATTTTTTTTGAACATGCTATCATGCATGCTTTACATATTATTCGACATATTATTCATGACTTTATTATGAATTTTTCGACATAAATACAATACTATGAGTTTTTTTCGACTAATACCATGACTTTTCATGATTTAATTCAATCAATCAATTCAATCAATTTCAATCAATTTAATTCAATTCAATTTTATTTATAGTATCAATCATAACAAGATATCTCAAGACACTTTACAGATAGACCACACTCCCGAATTTACAAAGGACCCAACAGTTCTAGTAGTTTTCCTCCAGAGCAAGCAACAGTGCGACAGTGGCGAGGAAAAACTTCCTTTTAGGCAGAAACCCGGTCAGACCCGGGCTCTTGGTAGGCGGTGTCTGACGGGCCGTTTGGGTTAGAATGAAGAGTGACAATAACAAAAAAATAGAAAAAATAGTAGTTTGTAGCAGATATTAC
>NC_045740.1:19005383-19005576 GCF_008692095.1 Etheostoma spectabile
CGAAAAAAATCATAAAAAAGTCATAGTATAGTATGTCGAAAAAATGTCATAGTATATAATATGTCCAAAAATCATATAAAAGTCATAGTATACATAGTATGTCAAATAAATCATAAAATGTCATAGTATATCAAAAAAAGTCATAGTATAGTATGTCGAAAAAAACGTCATAGTATGTCAAATAAATCATAAA
>NC_045740.1:19005653-19005798 GCF_008692095.1 Etheostoma spectabile
TGTCAAAAAAATCATAAAAACGTCATAGTATAGCATGTTGAAAAAAAATTCATAGTATAGTATGTCGAAATAAAGTCTTGGTATAGCATGTAAAAAAAATCATAAAAAGTCATAGTATAATATGTCGAAAAAAAACGTCATAGTA
>NC_045740.1:19006619-19007267 GCF_008692095.1 Etheostoma spectabile
AAAGTCATAGAATAATATGTCGAAAAAATCAGTCATAGTATAACATGTCGGAAAAAAAAAGTCATAGTATAGCATGTTGAAAAAAGTCATGATATAGCATGTAAAAAAAACGTCATAGTATACTATTTACTATGACTTGTGCATGATTTATCGGACATATTATACTATGACTTTTTATGATTATCGAAATATTATACTATGATTTTGCATGATTAGCGACATATTATACTATGCCTTTTTCATGAATTTTTATGACATGCTATTTTTTACTAGACGCTTTTTAGATTTATTCGACATACTATACTATGACTTTTTTCGATATACTATGACATTTTATGATTTTATGTGACCATACTATACTATGACTTTTAATGATTTTTGGCATACTCATATATTAGACATTCAGTCTTGTTTCTGCCCTACTTTATATATTGACGTTTTTTTTTTACCTGCCACTATAATCCATGACTTTTTTCAAATGCTATATTTATGACTTTTTTTTTCCTGACATGCTTAACCCTATGACTGATTTTTGGTCGACCTATTATCTATGCTATTTGTATGAATTTTTGACGATACTATACTATGACGTTTTTTCGACCATGTCTCGGTTAATGACTGTGGAATTTACCTCGATCCGAATGATGT
>NC_045740.1:19007292-19007406 GCF_008692095.1 Etheostoma spectabile
AATATGTCGAAAAAAAACGTCATAGTATAGCGTGTCGAAAAAATCATGAAAAAGTCATGGTATTATGTCGAAAAAAACGTCATAATATATAGTATGTCCAAAAATCATATAAAA
>NC_045740.1:19007416-19007512 GCF_008692095.1 Etheostoma spectabile
AGTATGTCAAATAAATCATAAAATGTCATAGTATAGCATGTCGAAAAAAACGTCATAGTATAGTATGTCGAATAAATCATATAAAAGTCATAGTAT
>NC_045740.1:19007522-19007677 GCF_008692095.1 Etheostoma spectabile
ATAAATCATAAAAAAGTCATAGTATAGTATGTCAAATAAATCATAAAATGTCCTAGTATATCGAAAAAAGTCATAGTATAATATGTCAAAAAAAAACGTCATAGTGTAGTACGCTACTATACTATGACGTATTTATGATTTATTCGACATACTAC
>NC_045740.1:19007702-19010620 GCF_008692095.1 Etheostoma spectabile
GTTGAAGAAATCATAAAAAAGTCATAGAATAATATGTCGAAAAAATCAGTCATAGTATTATGTCGAAAAAAAACGTCATAGTATAGTATGTCGAAAAATTCATAAAAAGTCATAGAATAATATGTCGAAAAAATCAGTCATAGTATAACATGTCGGAAAAAACCACACTATACTATGACGTTTTTTTCGACCATACTATACTATGATTTTTGATATACTATGATTTTATATGATTTTTGGACTACTATATATTATGACATTTTTTTCGACGTACTATACTATGACTTTTTAATGATTTTTTTCGAAATACAATACTATGACGTTTTTTTTACATGCTATATCATGACTTTTTTCAACATACTATACTACGTTTTTTTTCGACATGCTATACTATGACTGATTTTTTCGACATATTATTCTATGACTTTTATATGATTTCTTCAACATACAATACTATGATGTTTTTTTCGACATAATACTATGACTTTTTTATGATTTTTTTCGACACGCTATACTATTACTTTTTTTTACATACTATACCATGACTTTTTTCAACATGCTATATCTAGAGTTTTTTTCGACATATTATACTATGACTTTTTATGAATTTTTCGACTATATACTATACGTTTTTGACATAATACTATGACTATTTTTATGATTTTTTTGACTACTATACCATGGATTTATTCGACATACTATACTATGACTTTTTTATGATTTATTCGACATACTATACTATGACTTTTATATGATTTTTGGACATACTATATACTATGACATTTTTTTCGACATACTATACTATGACTTTTTTATGATTTTTTTCGAAATACAATACTATGACGTTTTTTTTCGACATATTATACTATGACTGATTTTTTTGACATATTATTCTATGACTTTTTTATGATTTCTTCAACATACAATACTATGACATTTTTTTCGACATAATACTATGACTTTTTTATGATTTTTTTCGACACGCTATACTATTACTTTTTTTTACATACTATACTATGACGTTTTTATGATTTATTCGACATACTTTACTATGACTTTTTTCAACATACTATACTATGACGTTTTTATGATTTATTCGACATACTATACTATGACTTTTTCAACATGCTATACTACGACGTTTTTTTTCGACGTACAATACTATAACGTTTTTTTCGACATAATACTATGACTTTTTTATGATTTTTTGACATACTATACCATGATTTTTTTTTCGACATACTATTCTATGATCTTTTATGATTTATCGACATACTGTACCATGGATTTATTTGACATACTATACTATGACGTTTTATGATTATTCGAATACTTACTATGACGTTTTTTACACATACTATACAGACTTTTTTTTGATTTTTTTTCGAATAAATACTATGACGTTTTTTATACTTACTGACCTTTTTCAACATACTATACTACGTTTTTTTGACATATTATATTGACGATTTTTTTGAGATTATACTAGACATTTTTATGATTTATTCGACATACTATACTATGACGTTTTTTTTCGACATATATACTATGACTGATTTTTTTTGACATATTATTCTATGACTTTTTTATGATTCTTCACATACAATACTATGACATTTTTTTCGACATATACTAGACTTTTTTATGATTTTTTTCGACACGCTATACTATTTTTTACTTTTTTTTTTACAAATACTATACTATGACGTTTTTATGATTTATTCGACATACTATACTATGACTTTTTTCAACATGCTATACTACGACGTTTTTTTTCGACGTACAATACTATGACGTTTTTTTCGACATAATACTATGACTTTTTTATGATTTTTTTGACATACTATACCATGACTTTTTTTTCGACATATTATACTACGACTCTTTTATGATTTATCGACATACTGTACCATGGATTTATTTTGACATACTATACTATGACGTTTTTATGATTTATTCGACATACTATACTATGACTTTTTATGATTTTTTCGAAATACAATACATATGACGTTTTTTTTACATACTATACCTGACTTTTTTAAACATACTTATACTACGTTTTTTTTTTCGACATATTCTACTAGACTGATTTTTTTGACATATTTCTATGACTTTTTATGATTTCTCTCAACATACAATACTATGAATTTTTATGATTTATTCGCATACATACTATGACTTTTTCGATATACTATGACATTTATGATTATTTGACATACTATACTTGACTTATATGATTTTTGGAATACTATATACTATGACATTTTTTTTCGACATACTATACTATGACTTTATATGGATTTTTTTCGAAATACAATACATGATCTTTTTCAACATGCTATACTACGACGTTTTTTTTTCCGACATGTATACTATGACTGATTTTTTCGACATATTATTCTATGGCTTTTTATGAATTTTTCGACATACAATACTATGACTGATTTTTTCGACATATTATTCTATGACTTTTTATGATTTATCAACATAATACCATGATTTATTTCGACATACTATAACGTTTTTTTCAACATGCTATACTATGACTGATTTTTTGCATCATTATTCTATGACTTTTTATAGATTTTCTTCAACATACAATACTATGAACGTTTTTTCGACATAATACTATGACTTTTTTATGATTTTTTTCGAACGCTACTTACTTGTTTTTACATGCTATACTATGACTTTTATGTTTATCGACTATACTACACTATGACGTTTTTTTTGACATATTCATACTATGACTTTTTTTCGATATACAGAACATTTTATGATTTATTTGACATACTATACTATGACTTTTTTATGATTATTCGACATACTAATACTATGACTTTATCGATTTTTTCGACATACTATACTAGTGACGTTTTTTTCGACATGCTATACTATGACATTTTATGCATTTA
>NC_045740.1:19010645-19015077 GCF_008692095.1 Etheostoma spectabile
GTCAAATAAATCCTAAAAAATGTCATAGTATAGTATGTCGAATAAATCATAGAAAAGTCATAGTATTGTATGTATCCAGTCTTTTTAAGGATTTCGTGGTTGCACTGACCTGCGTAGCTTCCAGTACGTAGTCCTGGACCACCAGCATGTCCTCATTGGTCAGGCAGATGTGGTTCTCACCCCTGTGAGTGACGGTGAACATCTCGTAGCTGATTGGCTGCCCTTTACGGGGCCAGACGACACACAGCTCCGCCCCCTCCTCCTCATCCTCCTCCTCCTCCTCCTCCGTCTAACAACACAGGAAGTCAACAGACGGGTACGTCACACTCGGATCCGACGACACCACCGCCGCCACCACAGACGGAAAGACATCGTGCAACGGCCCTCTCCAGATTAAACTACGACTACGACTTGTAGTCCTGTTTTCAGAAATCCTAGAAGTCTGAGCGTGCACAGAACACGCTCATGTGAATTTTAAGGGAATCGATTAACATTTTAGGAAATACTCTAATAGTATTTGGCTTCATTTCTGAGAGGGGGATGAGAAGACAGATGTCATTCTCATGTCTGTCTGTTAATGCTGAAAACATATTGGCAGTATTAGAAAAACAGGGAGGAAACAACGGTATTCCGACTTGGGAGTGTTTTTTTTTGGGGGGGGGGGGGGGATTTCTTTATTTAAATATCTTTAATCTTTTAACCCTTGTATGGTATTAGGGTCAAATTGACCCATTTCAAATTTTTACAAGAAGAAAAATGGAACAAGTTACTACCTAAAAAATCAATGGCCTTACCTTATTTCCTGTGATAAACATGTATTCCTGACTCAATTCCAAAAATTATTCTGGATATGACCGGTTATGTTGTTTCCATAGTGGATTTTTTTAACATGAATTATGACCTTATGACAAAAAACTAACCCCACTTCCATGTTTAATAGTGTGCTAGTAGAGACTGATGCATTCCCTAAACATAGATGCTATCTCAATTGTTTGAAATTGAGATAAAGACAACATTTGTCAATAGATTATGAAGTAAAAGTTTATTTCAAAATTGTTTTTATAACCCTAGGTGGGTCAATTTGACCCGAGAGATGCGAGAGGGACCCAAAAGTGAAGACAATACAAGGGTTAAATAAAGAAATCTAAAAAAATAACAAAACACTCCCAAGTCAGAATAACGTTGTTTTCCCCCACGTTTTTCTAATTCTGCCGATGTGCTTTCAGCATTAACAAACATGAGAAATGAAGCCAATTATTATTAGAGTGTTTCCTAAAATCTTAATCGATTCCCTTGAAATTCACATTAGCGTGACAACGCACATTAATCAACATGAGTACAGAGTCCAAGGTGTAAATGTGCCAGATTTAGCCATACAGGCTCATTTTCATTTGCAGTCCATGGCAGGTTGATGGCTTATAACAACAGATAAGCTCCAACAATACAACACATACACACATACATACACACACGACACAAACAAGACACACATCGGCATAGACAAGTAATGTGACACAATCACCATTCCAAAACATGACAACTGGCAGGTATAAAACATGTCAATCAGTAAGCTTTAAAGATGTATTTAAATAAAACAACTTTGGACCGATTTAAGCTAGCTGAAGTCTTTATGCTAAGCTAAGCTAACCACTCCCTGACTCCAGCTCTGTATTCAACACACCCAACACCTCACGCTCTGAAACAACAATAAGTGCATTTCCCAAAATGTCCCATAGACTTTGCACTAACAGATTTAATAAATACAACCACAAATTCCTCACCTTGCCCGACCCCAGCAGCGACACGATGACCTGGGCGTTGTGGTCCCATATCATCCTCCAGAAGTCCTTTATGGTGCCAGGCAAAGGCTTCTGGGTAATGATGAACTCCCTGCTTTGCCTGTAACCCTGCAGGGAAAACAGACGATTCACAAAGCTCAAATCAAAAGGAGGAAGATCCATTTCCCTTCTGTCTACTGATCACTATCAAACTAATATTAACTATAATAACTAAGTATTGGTGTGAAGCAATGGCACTTACAGCGCGGGAAATAAGAACTGAACACGTCTCCGCTTTTCTCAGTAAATATCTTTCCAAAGGTGCTATTGACATGAAATTTTCACCAGATGTTCGTAACAACCTAATTAATCCATACACACAAAGAAACCAAAACCAATACGTCCAGATATGAAGTTATGTGTAATAATGTGAAATGACACATCATTTTCTGGTGAAAATTTCATGTTTAAGTGTCTGACACAGACAATTAGTGAGTTTGAAACTGGACAATACCTGCTTGAAATATGTGCAATATATGTGCAATTATGCATTATATATGTGCAAATGCTATTATTTATTCATTATTACTGTTCACATTTACAACCTTAATTATGTAAGTACTGTATCTTAAAAATTCCTTTAACTATGTAAATATCGTACATATCCACACTCCTTACATTTCTTTATTTATATTTCTACTCTGATATTTATATACTCTTGCAACTGTATTTCTGATTGTGATTCTGATATATATTTACTGAGAAAAATGAAGACATGTTCCATACTTATTTAACCCTTGTATTGTCTTCACTTTGGGGACCCTCTCGTGTCCCTAGGGTCAAACTGATCCGGGACTTATTTGGGGTTTTAAAAAAAATTCTGAAATAAAATCTTACTTCATAGTCTATTAACAAATATTGTTTTTATCTCAATTTCAAACAACTGAAGTAACATATATGTTCAGGGAATGCATCAGTCTCTACTAGCATACAATTAAAAATGGAAGTGGGGTTTTGTTGGCTGTCCTACTCAGAGTCAGACCTGGACCAGATCCTGGACTCTGGAGCAGATGTATAGTTTGTTCTTACTGTGATGTATGATGCGTTAATGTAGTCGGACGTCTCCCCCGCCGTCGTAGACAGGCGCACTCGCGACCTCTCAACTGCAAAGACACATAGAGATAGAGTTAATTTCTCAAATAAAGAAATTTCAGAGTTTGACAACTCCATTATTCCACATCTACCTTCGGCAAAACTGTTGCAGATAATCATGTCCGACTCACCGGGAACCACAGAGCAGCTCCTGTTCTTGCTGCGGTTGCAGTCCTGCAGCGCTGTAGAGTAGTCACACTGCTTCACCCCGGACTGACCAACCAGCTGTGGGGAACACCGAACATCTGTTAGTGACTGGAGAAGCAACGCTTACACACTGCAATGATCCTTGACTACATTTGAACATTTTTAAAGGACGTCCTGCATTTGTTTCAATGTGTTGCAGGCAGTTAACGTTACTGATGAATTCGTGGGTTAGCCCGGAGTTGTTAACCGGGGTCAAAACAATTGTACTAAAGATAACTGAGTGTGTTGAACGATGTCGTAATCTTATGTTACCCACCAAGAATAACCACGCATTGGCATTAGCATTAGCTACTTGTCAACCAGCACCTTTACAGTTGGCACCAAAGCCCTTTTCCTCTTTGGTCCCCCTACAGGTTGGGAGCGGAATTGTCCGTTACCGTTACCATTATTCTTATGTTTCATTCCAACGAGTTAATGAACAACTGAAAACATTACTTTTAAGGTGAAAAAGAAACTTTGGTTTTGGATCGATTGATATTGAAATCCATCAATATCGATAAATAAGTTCTCTGTTGTATAAGTGTGTTGCAAACTGGGATGTAATCAATGACAAAACAATGTCATGTGGCAGAAAAAAAAGCTGTATTGCGTTTACTGAGAACGCCAAAAAATAAAAAAGAATCAAGGTTTGTATCGAATTGTGAGTCAAAAATCGTGATTGTTACAGCTCTACAGCAATGTAAAGAAAAGAGCTTTAGGACAGCAGGTGTGGTAAAAACAATGAGGTTTTTATCCAAAGGTGCTGCTGGAATCAACAAAAACTGAAAATTACATTTAATCACTTAAAATTAGATGCCAGTATTTTTTTAGGATGTGTGTTTCTGGGAAACGGTTAGCTTGTGTCTCATTACCAGTGCTTGCCGTTTGTTTTTGACTTTTTTTACGAAATGTTAGGGACATTGTTGGGGTGTGGGCTATTTCAGCAGTTAGCGGATTGCGGCTTTAAATAAGTCCCAACAACAAAACTAATGGAGGAAAGAACCAAAAAAAAAAAAAACCTCCATTAAGCCGTAATCCTCCGTTAATGTGGTAATCAAGCAACACTGAGATTTCATCTAAATGAGTCATTAAACCCAGAGTGCAACTGTTTGATGAGCTGCTCACCTTAAACTGCTTGTCCAGGCGCGTCTTCCCAGCATGCCCCGGGATCAGCAGCTCGTCCACGTACCTGTGCAGGTGAGCCGCCGGCACCTCCGTCTCTCCGGACAAGATGGCTTCCACCAAGGCATCGTGGATAAAAACGTACTGTTCCTGCAGAGACGAGGAGACAGATCGTGCTGAGGTTGGACTCGGTT
>NC_045740.1:19015087-19015822 GCF_008692095.1 Etheostoma spectabile
GTTACAAACGAAGACAAGGTTACGCTCATAGACAGTTAAAGAAATGAAACAACAGATCCCATTGCTCTGGACGGAGACTAGTGAAGGATCGTAGAAGCACTTTTCCGGTGAGCTTGAAGACGTAGATGTGACGTGAGCAACCTGTCTGGAAGCTGTAAGTCTTCTGGTAGCTGTGCAAGAGAAATTTAAATCATTCCCAATCAGCAGAGACGGAGAGCGTAGGTATACAGTATGTTGGTAGATAACATAGACACAGGCTAATTACTGCTAACTAACATGCTAGTTAACATTAACATAGGCACAGGCTAAATACTGCTAACTAACATGCTGGTTAACATTAGTAATTAAACCTAAACAGCTGATGGAAGTCCAAACGGTCTGCGAGCTTCTCCTGACAACACGTTGATTTGTCGACTATGCGACAGTAAACAAAAGCCTATTTTTACAAAAACCTCTGCTACGGAGCCATAATGTGAGCTACAAGGTAATAGAGCCTTTTATACATTGTCCTGTTTCTTAGAAATAAACAACAGACAAATAGAGTCTTTAAAGGCTTCAGATGTAAAGTTATTTGCTGTCAAAGTGGCATAAAAATGAATGGCAGTCAATTGGATGCTAAAGGCGGGAGATGGCTTCGTAGCATTAAAATGGCGCCATGGGAGCTCCGCTTAGAGAGGAGAGGCTGACCCCCTTGGTTACACTTATACTTAGACAATAATAACATGGCCGACCAAC
>NC_045740.1:19015832-19016957 GCF_008692095.1 Etheostoma spectabile
ACAATTAATTTCTGAATATGTGATTTAAATTTTTTTAAAAGGAACAACACAAGAGAATAAGTATAATAGAACAATATTAGCTATTTAAAATACAGGTTTAGATAATGACATTACGTGTAATATAGATTAAAACAGATAAAAGTATCCTTCAGGCCACATACCCTGTAAAAGCGCTCTTATAATGTCGCGTTTTGACAAAGGGACTTAGAGAGGATAAGGAGCTTGCCGGTCTGATCTGGGAGGGAGTTCCACAGGGCGGGGGCCTTAACTGAGAATCCAGCAAAGGGCTGTAGGTTGGAGTTGAACCTGCAGCTGCTCTGTACATGGGGCACATGCTGGACCAGGCGTCCCATTAATCAACATTCCTGTAAATGCGCCAGTGTTAGCCAGACGGCTGACTTTCAACTGGAGCCCTCAGTGTGTGGACAGACAGAAAGTTGACCTCTGACCTTTGTCTGAACCAGGTTGTTCCTCTGCGTGCGGATGTGTTTGAGGAAGCCCGTGATGTTGACGGCGCTTTCGTCTCTCATCTGCTTCAGCATGCTGTCCAGGACCACGTACGTGCCCGTCCGGCCCACGCCGGCGCTGCACAGCAACCAGAGAAGAAGAACCAGATGAATCCAGGATGTACTGAAGCGTCGGTTTATGCCATCTGTTCGCTGGCTTTTTTAGAGATCATTTTGGAGCATTTTAGGCCTTTATTACAGGTGTTACATCCTGTAGTGCTAAGGGCATCAGGACATAAACATAAACCCGATTTACTTGGTATTTGAAAGGATATTTATTCACTATTATTCTTTTTTGTGTTTCCGTGTTTTATAGTGTAATGGGAAAATTACATTCAAGCATGATTTCATATATCCTTCTATGTATTATTATTATTATTATTCATTTAATTATTCACAATGCTTTTCAGGTTGTATGACTTTTAAAATCCCTTCCCTGTGTGTCCTCCCTGAAGGAGAGACAACTGTTAGTCTCTGCATTTTTCCTCTGAGGACAATGCCCTGGAGTCTGAAGGAGACATTTGTCCACTGCTACATTTATCAAAGCAGGTCCAGGGTCAGGACCATAGCAGGTCCAGGGTAAGGACCAAAGCAGGTCCAGGGTAAGGACCAAAGCAGG
>NC_045740.1:19016967-19037821 GCF_008692095.1 Etheostoma spectabile
GGACCAAAGCAGGTCCAGGGTAAGGACCATAGCCTAAAACATCCAAAGACATGTTTTTGTTTTCGTTCAGCTAAGATAAAAGACCTGTGAGAGAGACAAATGCAGAAATACATAAGAGGCTCACACTTGTCTGTCTGGTAAGATTAATCGTTTGTGTAGGATTGGACGTGTTGTCTCGTCAACGGGGTGTTTTTCTCTCTAGGGAAAACAGGATATAAGACCGGGATGGTACGGTTTTACACACACAAGACGTTGTCACACTGATACTGCGTCTTCCCACTTGGTTATTCTCTGCAGGGAATAACTAACTCTCACCGAAGACCAAACCTTGTCTCAGTTGTGCAGCTGTGTCTTTATTTTGTTTCAACAAAGTCTCACTCACCAAAACAATTCCTCTCCTGCTGTACGGAAACTTCCACATCAATAGCTTGGATTGATTATTTATTTATTCCATTTTTAAGTTTCTCTGTTACAGCACTTAAAAGGTTTTTATTTACCGTTATAATGTTGCTGATGTTCAGCTTGTTCTGTATCTCTTGCTCTTACTGGTACTTTATGTTTGTCCTGGTCCTTGATGTGGCGTGAGGCCTGCTGCAGGTCACATTGCCTTATGATAATAAAGCTGAAGTTGAATCCGATCTCACCTGCAGTGCACCACCATCGGCCCCATGTCGTCCGTCCTGGCTTTGGACGACTTGCGGACGAAGCTGAGCAGCGGCAGAGCGAACTCCGGGACGCCCATGTCGGGCCACTGGGTGTAGTGGTACTGAGTCACAGTCCGCTCGTTGAGCCGCCCCTTCCGGGAGCCCTACAAGCAGGACCATCATTAAAAAAGCAATTTTTATTTGTTGGTTGAAAAATGATTGTTCAATTAATTGATTGATAATAAAATAATTGCAATATTCCAGAGGCTCTTTGTAACTTCATGTATGCAAGGTGCTACAGTGGTGCTCATGAGTTTATGAACCCAGGCTAAAGTTGACTAAAAAGAGGAATAAAAAAAAAAATGGTTTAATGAAAATAATTCTGAAAAATCCAACCTTTAAGGACACCAATTTTCGTTGTGAATGAATAATGTGTTGTAAATAAATAAATGTTCTTTCTTAAAATACAGCTGGCATAGGGATACAACCCCCTATGTTAAATTCCCATAGAAGGAGATTTTTATTTTTAAAGGCCAGTTATTTCATGGATCAGGATACTATGCATCCTGATAAAGTTCCCTGGCCTTGGATTGAAATACTCCCCCCCCCCCCCTCATCACATACTCTTCACCATACCTAGCGATTGGCATGCTTTTTTTAGTTGGATTAATAGCTGGTTTGATTAGCATTGAGAGATGATTTAATGGAAAGTCTCCCATGCCTATCTCTAGGTATGGTGAAGAGTATGTGTGGATGTGTGTGTGTGTGTGTGTGTGGTGGGTGGGGGGGGGTGGGGGTGGGGGTGGGGGGTGGGGTGGGGGGTATTTTAATTCCAAAGGCCAGCAGATAGACTGTCAAAGTTTAGTCATTTTGAAACTTTTTTTTTAATTCTCAAATGCTATATAATTGGATAAAATTGATTCAAAATTGAACTGATCATTCATTTTACTTGCGAAGAACGTTGTAGGGAACCATCTATGTAAGTTTTGGGCAATTTGGTTGAAAGAAACCCAAATTTCTTTCAAAAAACTTTTCAAACGGGTCAAATTTGACCCGAGGATTACAGGAGGGTGAAAGTGCACTCGGCTCATAAATAATCAGATTTCTACACACAGCTACTTCAGTCACTCTGTGATCTGATTGGCTGTTTGTCTGACCTTTTTGGCGTGGGTGTTCCTGACAGTGAACGTCCTCTGGGTGTAGTAGGCGAGCGCTCTGCTGCTCTTCACCGTCACCAGGAAGCTGCCGTACTCCTCCTGAGCGTCCGCCGGCCAGTACTGATCACACTTCCTCTGAGGATCAAATGTTAGTGATTATGCTGAAAAATGCAAATGAATTTTGTTTATACCATGTGAATGAAAATCAGGATAAAATTCAAATCAACTGTACTGTCTCAGTTTTTTGGACTTTTCCAATCCTGTCATAGTTTCAAATTAAACCGGTGTGATGTTCACTGACCTGTATATAGAGTATAGCCTAGATTTTATGATTTTGTATGCCTGCTTTGTCCAAACCATACCGGTTGATTAACTGCTCGTCATCCAACATTTAAAAAACATACTTCCTCTCTTGAAAGATTGGAGCCCGTCTCTGTCTCCTCAGTGCTATCACAAGCCCCAACTGGAAACTCCTAACCACTTAAATAACTGGAAGAGGAAGAGTAAATCTTAGCTTTACATAAAGTTACATTGTGTAAAAATTTCTCCAATCTCTACTTCATCTGTACATGACAACCAACTGAATATTACTTTCTAGACATTTGGATGGTATTTTAAAGGTCCCATGACATGGTGTTCTTTGGATGCCTTTATATAGACCTTAGTGGTCCCTAATACTTATCTGAATCCTCTTGCATATAGACCTTAGTGTCCCCTAATACGATGAGTCTCTTTATATAGACCTTAGTGGTCCCATAATACTGTATCTGAAGTCTCTTTTATATAGACCTTGTGGTCCCTAATACTTATCTGAAGTCTCTTTTTTATAGACCTTATGGTCCCCTAATACTTTATCTGAAGTCTCTTTTTACATAGACCTTATGGTCCCCTAATACTGTATCTGAAGTCTCTTTTACATATCCCTTATGGTCCCCTAATACTGTTCTGTAAGTCTCTTTTATAACCTTATGGTCCCAATACTGTACTGAGTCTCTTTTATATAGACCTTAGTGTCCCCTAATACTGTACTGAAGTCTCTTTATTATGACCTTAGTGGTCCCCTAATACTGTTCTGAAGTCTCTTTAGATAGACCTTGTGGTCCCCTAATACTGTATCTGAAGTCTCTTTTACATAGCCTTAGTTGTCCCTAATACTGTTCTGAAGTCTCTTTTATATAGACCTTAGTGGTCCCCTAATACTGTACTGAAGTCTCTTTATATGACCTAGTGGTCCCTAATACTGTGTCTGAAGTCTCTTTTATATGACCTAGTGGTCCCTAAGACTGGTCTGAAGTCTCTTTTATATAGACCTTAGTGGTCCCCTAATACGTATCTGAAGTCTCTTTTTTTATAGACCTTAATGGTCCCCTAATCTGTATCTGAAGTCTCTTTTATATGGCCTTAGTGGTCCCCTAATACTGTATCTGAAGTCTCTTTTATTATAGACCTTAGTGGTCCCAATACTGTATCTGAAATGTCCTCTTTTTATAGACCTTAGTGGTCCCCTAATACTGTATCTGAAGTCTCTTTCCCAAAATTCAGCCTTGGTGCAAAATTCCAGCCACTAGAGCCAGTCCCAAATTGAGCTTTCCTTAGTATGTGCCATTTCTGAGTCAGTAGCTTTTGGGGGGGAGGGGGGGTGCAAGGGGGAGGTTAGGGGTGTGGCCATGACCAACTGCCACTTTGATCTTTGAAAGCCATGACGTCTATCTCTCATTGAGCAGAGAAAGGGGAGGTAACCATGCCCCTTATGACCTCATAAGGGGTAATATTTCAGATCGGCCCATCTGAGCTTTCATTTTCTCAAAGGCGAAGCGGGATACCCGGGCTCAGTTTACACCTATCACCATTTCTAGTTTGAAAGTAAGAGTATATTTCATGAATTTCCACCACCTAAGACTGAAATAAAAGACGCTTGATGAATACGGGCGCTGGTCACTCACTCTTCCTTTCTCCATCAGGTTGGTGATCATTACGATGACGCAGACGTTTTGCTCCCAAATCATCCTCCAGAAGTCCTCGGTGCTCGACCTCAGAGGACCCTGAGCCGCGATGTACGACCGCGGCTTCTTAAAACCCTGAAAAAAAAAACACACACACAGCGTCTTTTTAGTAAACCAAAGTATTACTTGTTCCTTAGTCTTGCATTGGTAGACTCCACACTTCAGATTCCTGGCATATAAATATAAACGAATCAAAATCGTCATGGGCGGGGCAAAGCACCGGACGGAGCCACGGTGCCGCTGCAAAACAGCCTCGGGAAGGAGATTGTTTTGGTGGAACATGTGTACGCCAAAAGTTGTTTTGGTTGGGTACCAGAAAACTCAGCTGGACAATATCTAGAGCGAGCTGTCTGGATTTACCCCTGCACAGAATCTGAAGGACCAGTACCCAGAGTCCCCTCAGATTGGACAGGTAGTCTAGAGCTATCTTGCTGGATTTACCCTGCAGAGATCTGAGGACCAGGTAACCATAGTCCTCAGATTGGACCGATAGTCTAGCTAGCTGTCTGATTTACCCTGCGAGATCTGAGGACGGTAACCTAGTCCTACAGATTGGACAGATATAGCTAGCTGTCTGGATTTACCCTGCAGAGATCTGAGGACCAGGTAACCATAGTCCTCAGATTGCAGTATCTAGCTAGCTGTCTGGTTTACCCTGCAGAGACTCTGAGGACCGTAACCATGTCCTCAGATTGACAGATAGTCAGCTAGCTGTCTGGATTTACCCTGCAGAGATCTGGAGACCAGGTAACCATAGTCCCAGATTGGACAGTATAGTCTAGCAGCTGTGCTGATTTACCCGCGAGAGATCTAGAGGACCAGTGTAACATAGGCCTCAAGATTGACAGATAGTCTGCTAGCTGTTGGATACCTGCAGATCTGAGGACCTACCATTCCTCAATTGGACGATGTCTAGCTAGCTGTCGGATTTACCCTGCAGAGATCTGAGGACCAGGTAACCATAGTCCTCAGATTGGACAGATAGTCTAGCTAGCTGCTGGATTTACCCGCAAGATCGAGGACCAGTAACCATAGTCCTCAGATGTGCAGATAGTCTATCTAGCTGTCTGGATTTACCCTGCAGAGATCTGAGGACCAGGTAACCATGGTCCTAAGAAATCCACCAGATGTTAGAACGCCAACAGAAAGAAAGAGGAAGGTGACGGACATCCGGTGGAATAAATGGCAGAACCTGAACAATCCAGGTAGTGAAATGTCGTTGATAAAGACAAGAAGAGTGCTATATCGGAACTATTCATTTTGGTCAGCGGTGGTCTTGACAGTATGTATCTTGTCTATGGGTCGCACGACGTGGATGCAGCGCCAACAATCGGGGTAACTGTATACGTGGTTTTGGCTCCATGGTGGCTTCATAATGGCCTTCGGGAAACTCAAACGCTGTATCCGGTTCATATTATACATCCACGATGAGTGGCTGCAAGGCTGAGCACATTTTCTGGAAGCCTGGTTGGTCCGTGTTTTTAAAAAAATCATATTTCGGGGGGGGGGGGTGCCACCCCGTGCCCATCTTATAGACACCCCTTCTGAGCACAACATAGTGAATCAAACTCCGCATTTAACGCAACCTCAATCAGTAATTGTTACAACGCCCGGGCCGATCCACACTATTCCACAGATCTACAGATGGAAGACACGCTGCAATGCAACAGCAAAGGCAGAGAACAACAAGACTGTGTATTGTAACTTGCTTAGTGGAGAATAAAAACTGCAATTTCTTTTTAACCTTTTTTGATTTTCCCTGACCTCGAGACCTCTCGTGGCATTACAGTGTAAAAAGCCTTAAATGCTAGAATTGGAAATTGCCAAATACTTCACGATGAAGGGAAAATATTTGACACATTTGTCAAGGATTCACACAATGCATTTTAGTGGGTAACACTAAATGTGAATTTAGCTTGTGTTCGTATAAAAGAAAACGCCACAAGGCCTCTTTGAGGACAGAAAGTGTCACTTGTTCTCAGCAGAGGGCAGCTTTCAATCACTCACTTTAAAAGTTTGATAACCTTCCTTCACATGACTGACAGCGGGAAGTTGCCTTCATGCTGTGAAAACAAAGGAAAGGAGAGATCCTCCACTCGCTTTTACTAACTTTGTAACCCGTGTGTGCGCTCTCCAGAGAGGCCGTAACAGCGAAAGTTTCCCTTTTGTCTGCTTGAATGAGACTTTAATGGTGCTGTGATGAGCATAATGGAGCGCCTGGCAAGTCCTCGCTAACAACACAATGTGTCACGAAGGAAGAGAAAAGTGGCTCTGGGAATAAAGATGAAATAATACGTTGTGATTGCGTGTTTGACAGAAACGAGGCTCGGGGTGAAGATGAAGGCCTCCGTTTGTATGGAGCTTAAACTGAAACTGAAAACTTGAATGACTTATATAACCGCCTCGCAGTTGAATGCCTCCGCCGAGCAGTCAAGTTGCAGGTTTTACATCCATTTACACCCACTTCTGTAATACATATAGTAAGACTTTGAAGAGATTTAATAAAAGGAACAATTTATTGGGAATCCTCACAGTCCCCTGCTGTGACCCTATGGCGGACGGACCTCATTCTCTAAAATTAGATAACCTGATAACCTGATAACCTTTTTCAAATGCCGGAACGCTTTTGTTACTTATTTAAATGAGCTACGCACACATTAACTGGTTTCTCAGTTAATGTGTGCCATGTTTTCGCCGTCCTTCCTACGGGATTCGGCAAAAGTTCGTCACATGATATGATGGGGGTGGGGGGGGGGGGGGGGGGGCTGAGATCTTACTCCAGGTGATCTACTACAGTACATGGTTAGGCAATTGTGTGTTATCGATTTTTGCTAAATGCTCTCGAAACCAGTGCCGCCTGGACGGTAGTTATTTTTAGTATTATGTAGGGTGAAACAGGCAAAACCCTGATCTTGTCATTTAAACATCTTCCATGTGTTCCCTATCGGTGCCCCGGACATTCTGCGCGCTACCCGATGTACAAAAACCTAACTACATTCTTCTGATTAGTTCGATTAATCATTTTCATTGAAGTCTGTATTACGGAACTTAGATGGGGAGGTTTAATTCTCATCCCGAGCTCTTTGTGTCACTTGTCTCTATCGGTCTTCGGTCTCCCTTTCACATCCTGTCTGGGCTTCTTCTTTCCCTTTTTTGACCATTATCATCTTTATTCAGGTGTCAGGGATGAATGAATGAATGACTGAATTGAATGTATGTGTTGTACTGAGGGTGCCCAGAGTATAGGAGCAGGCTCTGTATGACCTAGTCAAAGGGACCGATCACAGCCACTTCACGGGGATCTGAGTCAATTTGTGCAGGAAAGAATAGAGTCAGTACAAACAGCTCCAAGGTTAGAAGACTAGTGTTTCCTCACTGGGAACTCACAATGACAAGGACGATTCAGCAGGATTTGCGCAGCGAGGTCAGGTTCCCTGTTTAGGTTTTATCTTTTTTTTTATCCAGAAGTTTATTTGTAGTCCCGATCTGTGTTGCACATGTGTTGCACTGCTCGGGCTGTCAACATGGTCTTGTTGCGTTCGGGACAGGTGAGCAGAATTGGATATTAGAGATGTGATAGTCGCAATGCCTTCCCGTCACCTTCGGCATCTGCCCCATTGCCAGCAGGAAATTATCGCCGGATGCATGTATTGTTTGCGCGATGCCGCTCTCTGTCTTGTGTGTTGTAAGCATATTGAACTGGTTGGATTTAGGTAGGATATGGGTACAGCTCCTACAGATCTCTGCCAGTACCATCCGTGTCCAATCGTAGTTTTCTCGCGTCTCATAGACTATTTTACACGCGGTACCATGCGGAGCTTAGCGACGCCCACAGACAATTGGGATTGTTTAGCAATTCGGCGAGTAACTTTTTCTCGGACCAATCGCCAGGATGCAGTGGCACTAACACGCAAAGACGGGCTCCTCCCTCTCACGCAGCGGTGACTGTCTGGCAGAGGGAGCAGGAGTTAAGTTGGTGCAAACATTCAAGGAGGGGCCGAGACTGCTCTGGAGGCAGAAATGACTCATTGGTTGACTAAAGGCCGCGGGGACATCTTCGAGGTTGCTGACGGGGAAAATCGAGATCCGTTGGATGTGGTACACGTGGGCCACTGCCCTCGGAGGGCGTGTGGTGCCGTTCGTGTTCGAGCCGGAGACTGAATGCTCGGTTTCAAGGGAAGGCGGGCCCTGCTGTAGTACAGTCAATCAATGACCAATCTGTTGGGTGGAGTGCTAGCCACGTCAATGCGACGAGGTGACGAGAGTGACTAGAAGTACTCCTTAAAATCGTGAAATAAAAAATCTGTTTTAAACGTGGACCCTTTGTCGAAATAGAAAAGTAAAAACTGAAGACGATCGGGGCAGCTGCAGCGGCCCGATTTTCCGCTTAAAGCGTTTCAGAAGCACGTTTCGTGTGAAGTATTTGGGGTGAAAAAATGGATCGTAGTCTGAACGAATCGCCATGACAGTCCTGGCTTTAATTTACTGGAAGAACCAGAACCGATGTGACGCCATCGTCCAATCAGCTGCTGTCGGCAGTCGAGCTCGCCGCGGGTGTGTTCCTGAGGAACTTTTTTTGGGACGATCGGGAGCTCGCCGTCGGGTTAGTGTGTCGGGCCTTAAAAACATCATCTTAGTCGTCCTGTTTGTTCCCACAGTCTCTAGTCTTTGGGCCGACCACTAAAGACTTGTAGGGACATTTAATAAGACCAATCCATAAATTGGGACAAGTAATGCATGCAGTTGGCTGATGCTATGAATGGCCCGTTGGAGAGAATGTTCAAACCATGTCAGAGAGTAGTGCTTGCTTGTCTTGATTTTTCAGGGTTTTTGGGTCGTGCTGAGTTAGGTGCAAATGGTTGCTTTAATCCACAAGATTGTACCCCCTGGGGTTTTTTGCCCTGTAATGGCACTTCGGCTTCCATTGGTGGTGTAAAGCGGTTGTTAGGGTCCGGCATGTCGCTGCCACAGGTACGGCTATGTTCTTCTTCTCTCCACACGCGCGTTGGCTTTCATTCAACTATCCTCTTCTGCCTTGCCCCGATGCCAGTAACAGCAGCCACGAAGCAGAGTGTGTTCGAGAAATCCGGGAAGTAGGAGCGAAAGGCCGGGGTTCCTCTGGCCGTATCTCCACCCTCACCGTCCTCGGCCTGATCGTCCTATCGGCATGATCGTACGCATGGAGGTCCAGAACTGTAATAACGCCTGGTTGTTTTTGAATCCATTATACTACGAGAAGTCCACAGTTTGGACTTCTTTCTTGTCTATGAAAGGGTTTTTTTTGCAGTTTTCCATTTACACATCACGCGGCCAGAGCACACTGGCTATTATTGTTAGTTTTTATTGAGTTCTTTGAACACAGTACCAACTTGATTCTGTTCACTCCTAATGCCACTCTTAGGGTCCCCCTCTACTGATTGTTTTCAAGCGGAGATACGTAATCGTTATCCAGAAGCCAGTATTGATCTATTATTAGATATTGGTGTCTTTTTGTCGCTGAAACATCCCATTTTGCAGTAATCAAATTAAAGGATATGACAAAAGAAATGTATCTTTTAGATGAATCAGATGTTGACAAAGTTCTTTTGGGGACGATCCTGTGAAATTGCGGAATGATTATTAAAATATTAAAATCGCAAGTGTATTGCAATTTTGCAAGTATGTTTTAAATCGCAATTTATCGTATCTGAATAAGTATCCTGAGATATCGTATGTGCACAGGCTATGTGATTCCCACCCATACCTGCAGGCCAGATTTTCAAAATAACAATGGGGTGCATGGTCATCAAATGCAGTTACTACTACTCGTAGACTTATTGTCTGTGAGTGTTGAAACGTAATGATACAAGTCACCGTTGTGCAACATTACATTAGACATGAAACGGTATAATTCTAAATCAAGGAAACGGCCAGGCGCACACGCACGTAATTTACGAGTTGCTTTATTTTTTCAACCAAATACGGTGTATTCACACTGCTGTGGTGTCCTATCCCAACTTTGGCGAGCACTGCATCAAGGGAAGTGACCATTTTATGGTTTGTACAGGTAGATCTGCGGAAAATGCACATACTAAACAATAAATCTATCTTATACATATAAACACTGTTTTGGTTTGTCTATAAACCAAGGTACAGTAATTGACCGAAACGTGCAGTGGCGGCTCTTTCTTACTATAAACTTACGGCTTAACCCTTGTGTGTTCTCCTGTTAACATGCAGGTGTTGTCCTAACTGACCCGGGTCTGTTGTGGTCCGCTCCGTGTTTAACGTCTCGTGTAGTTCGGAGTTCCCAGATTTCGTTTATCCTTACAACCTTACAAATTATATCAAAAGGGCCCTTGCACCTCTTTTAGATCAACTAACAGTGAATCGGCACAACTCTTTAAACCTCTGCTCTGTGGTCATCAATCGTTGTACTCTCTGTTTGTTGTCCTCATCTTGTCCTCTGTTGTCCTCATGTGTCCTATACTCATGTTTTTTTTTAATTCCCCAAAAATAACATGATTGATTCACACCCAACGCTCTTTTCCACGTCCATTCATCTACTTTCATTAATTTGGGGCGTCTTTTCAATTTAATTCAAGTTTCAATATATTGAGTAAAAGTGACAATATTCCAGTACTGTGATTATCCATCAACATCCATTCCTTTATGTTTAGAGAAGAAGTTAAAAAACATTGATGAAACGCATCAATAAAAGTGTTTGATTTTCAATTTGACAGGAAGACAACACGGAGGGTTAAGAAGTCCGTCAATGCGTCACGTCAACAAACTCCTGTTTTTATCATTGATTTCTGTTTTTAGTGTGATAGAATCTATCCAGCATTTTTCAAAGCATGCCAACACACACACACACATCACACCACACACACACAAAAACACACGTGGCCCTTTACTCCCCTGCCCTTCAACCCAATAACTATAATAGGGGTGGAGGGGGAGGAAGTGGGGGACTTTAGCACAGAAAACTCTCGTATTGATCTGGAAGACTGAATCTCCTTGAAAGTGTGTGGTGTGTGTTGTGTCTTGTGGTGTCTGTGTGATGTGTGTGCTGTGTTTGGTGTGTGTGTGTTCTTCACCGCAGCCCCCTTCACAAACAATACATCCTGTGTTGTGCTGGTTGATGACGGCTGCTGGCGGAAATGAGCACTTTCAAGCCGCCGCCGCTGCCACTGTGTTCGACAGCACTGCCGGTGTTTCGGATGACTCTCGTCCGCCTTTGACAGATTGACTGTTTCTTCGTTTTTATTATTTATTGACACGTACAAACTGTCTACCTCGAAGACACCTGAATAAGGTGCAAGGTGGTTTACGATAAGCATAAAGGCTGGAAAATCTGGATTGTAGCAAAGAACATCGTAAAGTTTTTTTGTGTGTCCTTTTTCAAGCTAAAGTCCTCAATTCGATTTTCTTCCATGTGTAACGTTTAGCTGTGCAGTATGCAAAAAAAAAAAAAAAAAAAGAAGCCTCTGCCCTCCCCTCAGACTGTGAAATACCAACTTCAGAAATTCGATCAAGGACACGCTGTCAAATGCAGTGTAAACACTTTCATTCGTGAAACTTTGTACATTTAGACTCGACATATATGTTCTTGTTTTTTGCCGCCTGCTTGTTGTTGCATCTCCGGATGAGCGAGCTAAGCTGGTAATAATCTGGGGAGCGGGGGGGGGGGATAATGACTCGTGAAGACGTACCTTGGCTGCGGCGAGCGTCCAACTCGCCAACAGCGTCCACACAAGCTCGGGGTGGGGGTTAGAAAAGTGACATCCGCAAGATTATGTCGAACAGAGAAACGTGTCAGTGCCTTGTAGGGCGCGAGCTAGCAGGAGGCTCTAGCGTGTGCTAATCTGGCTGACTGGGGTGGCCTTGTTTACGCCCCCCTGACAGCACCGTTGCCATTTGGACACGCTGCTGTGCACTTGAGGTCAAGTAGTTTGAGAGGATTTTGGAGTTCACAACCCAGAAGCGGATGACGAGGGGAAGGTGCACGTAGCAGTAGTAGTGTTTAAAGGTGATCATGGTCCAACTGGCTGGGCAAATATCGCATTACATCGTAGCCATGTTACGTAGTGTTACACGCAACAAAGTGAAACACATTGAAAAAAAGGGACACAAAATTGTAAGAAAGTTAAAAAACTCAAACAAGTTTGTGACCAGGGAGACAACAACCGGGTTAAGAAGGTCGAGCCAAATTTGACGAATCAGAAATTCCAGATTTCATTGGACAATAAACAGCCTGCCATAGAGATAACGAGCGTCTTTATCTCAGCGCTCAACCTTTGTACGGTGTGTGTGTGTGTGTGTTGTGTGGTGGTGTGTGTGTGTGTGTGTGTGGGTGTGTGTGTGTGTGTTGTGTGTGTGTGGTGTGTGTGTGTGTGTGTGCTTGTGTGTGTGTGTTTGTGTGTTGGGTGGTGTGTGTGGTCGGTGATAATCCTGTGCCCCATTTCTGGCCGGCAACGCAGGTTCATCAGAGGCAATCACCTCCTTTTAATAAAAACGTGTCAAGGATTAACAGAACATCTTTTTTCCTGTGTTGTCCGAGTTACTTGTGTTCTCCAAAATCTGGGCAAAGCAGAGTCACACACGAAAACAAAGCATCTTTCTGCTTTCATTTCATCCTCCGCTCAGCTTCAGTACAGGCTGAAGCATGGAGCTGAGGCTGAATATTACTGTACATAGATTACAGTATATTCTGTATTTGTATTTTCAAGTTTAGATTTTTTTACACAATATAGTTTCCTTGATTGGAATTTATTTCATTGATTTTGTCATGGACGCTTCTGTTATTTTCTTTAGTATGTCACTTAGTAACGTCTCTCTATATTATTAAATATAAACCCCCCTGTGTCCCTTGGTGTCCAACACGCTTGAACCCGTTTACAACAACTTTCTTTATCAGAACCTTTACAAAAACAACCTTGAAGAAAAGTGACAAATTGGAAAAAACGTCAAAAATGCAGGAAAAAAATCACATCTGTTTTTTTTTTTTATGCTGAACAAAATGTGACAAACAAAACATTTAAAACATTGGAAAAGCGCACAAATAAAAAAAAAAAAAAGGATTAAAACACTATTACAAAAGCTTCCAAAAACGTGTCAAAAAAAGTTGATACCAATTGACAAAAAACGTTTGACAAAGTGTCGAAAAGACACCACAAAATGTTGAAATTTTAACCCAGAAAACACAAATTGGTAGGTGACCAGTTGTGCCTAATATGTTGTCAAAGCTAAAAACTAGATAATTTTCAATTACTTCTTGTTCATAACAGTTTGTTTTGACTAAAGTGACTGTTTTTTAATCAATACACATTTCATGGATTTATTCAAATTAAAGACATTCTAATGTGTGGCCTGTGTGTTGTGTGTGTGGTGTGTGTGTGTGTGTGTGTGTGTGTGTGTGTGTGTAGTGTTGTGTGTGTAGGGGACTGTTTCAGTACGCTTCACATTCTACATCAACGAAAGCTCTCCCCAGAGTCTCGCTGCACCGTCCACTGCTGCATTGACCAATCTGGTAAACACACACCACACACACACACCACAACACAGGCACGTGCATGCACACACACGCCCACACACCACACACACACAGCAGGCAGGTTTGTTAACGTTGGCTCCCCCCAACAGAGACACAAAAACATTACAGGAATCACGTCCAGCAAGTTTATTCATTCACCCCAAATACTAATTTGCCTCAAAAGTCTTTACAACCTGTGCTCTCGCTCTCTCTCTCGTCCTTAAAAATTGTTCAGGTAAAGAAAAAAAAACCAAATGTTCTCCACTTTTCCCAAAACCCCTTTAAAACAACAAATGGCCTTGATTTCGTGACGGCTGAGTTTCAACATTAGAAAATGTCCTCACTTTCTGAAAGTCCTTCCTCTCAAATGTATTACTTTTTCTAAAATCTATGTTTCCTTTTCAAAAAAACACCACAAAGAAATACACAAATTCAAAATGTTTTTGATGTGTTCAAAATGTTCGTTAACTTTCCCCACATGTCTACAATTTTCAACTCATACAAACACTTTATTTAGTATGCAAAAACACTGTTATAGACATCTGTAGACTCTGCATATCCACTTTCATCCTCCATTGGTTCGTGTTTTTTCCTGTTGGGACGTATTTCCTCTAGGATCCATAACAGTTTTTTTGAATCTTTATCTTCTTCATTTTCCAGATGAACAGACAGCTTTTCCAGTGAAGGGTTTGTTTGTCAAACACGGGCCGAGCTTCAGACTCGCTCGGCTTCCAACGAGAGTTGTGGTACAGAGAAAAAACTTTAACCAAAACGCATAATTTTTTCTAATAATACCTCTACTTGCGTTCAGGCACATACACCATATGTAGTAATACTGTCTGATTAGACGCATAAAAGTCACCATTCTCCTCCATCTTCGCTCAATCGGGGAGGAAGGAGTGGACAACGGCCAAACCTCACCTCAGACCAAGTCCAACAATCACGCTGTCTTTACCATGTGCTGAGGTTTGATTTCGACAGTCAAGTGTACCTCATGCAATGGGAAGATGCAAATAGTTTTCCCACTGGAAGCAATTGTTTAACGCCCTTAACTCGCCAAAGAATGGAAACAGATAATCTCATGTGGACGAGCATCCGGTATCTTTTAAATGTGAAGTAGAGTATTCATGCAACTCTAGAACTTCATAGATGGAGGTCCACCCATTGAAAGGTGGCCCCCGAGCAGTTGGGGGTTTGGTGCCGCTTGCGGAGGGCACACTGGACCAGTGCCCAGGGGGTGACATGGGCACCTCTCCATCTACCAGTCTACACCATGCTTTGGTCCGTATGGGTGAACTTGGAACACCTTCGGGTTCCCAACTACCCTACTGATGAGCGACTACTACCACCAATATATATATTTATAGCACACACAACACACAACACCACACACACACACACACACACACCCACAGAAAGGCTAATTATATTTTGCCCTGTTTAAATTAAACCGTTACTCCTTTTTGTTTCGTCACAAAACATGTTACATCCATGTGTATAAAGTGAAGTACTATTTTTTATGCCCTAAAATCCTTTCTGATGCCATTATACTCCTAATACTTTGCAAGTCAATGGCCATAAAGTGGACATTCAATTATATTTATATTGGTTTAAAAAGGTTAAAAAGTCAATATTTCCAGTGCCCAAATCTAAGTACTTGTTGTCGACTGTATAATACCAACCCCTGAAATTCCCAGAATGCAGCAGTGTTTGCACAACTAAAAAAAGGATGGAGGTCAAGAACTACGTAAACGCGTTTCATTTGTGCTGGTTTGCCCTTTGTGTTGCAGCAGCAGCCTGAGCTGTGCTGTGAGACTACTAAGTTGTTTCTGTGTGTCTTGTAATTGTGTTTTTTGCACCCCTTTGGTTGTGATCCTGTTGTCATGGAAACGTCCTGGCTGCCCGGTGCTTCCTCAACCCTCATTCATTAGATATGAAGGAGAGTTAGCAGGTAAGACGCTCTCTCGCTACGCTTGTTCATTTCATCACCGGACGCGCCGCACTCAGGCTGTGTTTCCTGTCTCGATCTCTCGGGAGTTTTCTTGTTCATTCGGGAAGAAGCATGGATGTGTTTTAAAGAATGGGGGGGAAAAACTGAAACCTGGATACAAATGAGGAGATAAGAGAACCCTCCATCCTCATCATAGCTCTCCCAGAGACCCTCTCCATCCTCACTCACAGCTCCTCGGATCCCTCCTGCCATCCTCACTCTAGCTTTTCAGAATCCATCCTCACTCATAGTCTCAGAAATCCTCCTCCTACCCACCATGAGCTCCTCAAATCCACCTACTCATAGCTCCTCAGAATCCATCTCACTCATAGCTCCTTACGAGTCCCTCCTTGAGATCCCACCTCATGCTCCGTTAAATACCCTCCTCCTCCTCAATTGGCTCTCAGAGATCCCTCTCCATCCCGTCACTAAGAGCTCCTCAGAATCCATCCTCCATCATAGTCTCCTAAGATCACCTCACTACTGAGCTACTTAGAGATCCATCCCCCTTGATCCCAACTATAGTCCTTAGATACCCTCTCCCATCCTCACTCATAGCTCTCAGAGATCTCCTCCCATCCTCACTCAATAGCTACCTCAGAAATCATCCTACTCATAGCTCCTTAGATAAATCTCATCCTCATTCCATAGTCAGCGTTAGAGATGCCCTCCTCCAGGCTCACTCATGAGCTCCTTCAGAGATCAATCCTCCCATGTCTGCACTACTAGCTCCGTCAGAAAAATCCATCCTCCTCATGCTCTCAGAATCCATCTCACTCATAGCCCTAGAGATCCCTCCTTGATCCTCACTCATAGATCCGTTTAGATATCCTCCTCCATCCGCACTCGAGGAGGGCTAGCTCCTCAGAGATCGCCTCCTCCATCCTCACTGCTAGCTCCTCAGAAACCATCCTCACGTCTAGCTCATTAGTATCCATCCTCACATCCCTCAACTAAATAGAAAATCTCCTTGAGAGATCCCCTCCCTGCACTCGGCTCAGCTCCTCAGAGATCCACTCTGTCCTCAATCATAGCTCCTCAGAGATCCTCCTCCATCCTCGTCATAGACTCCTCAGAGATCTCCCATCACTCAAGCTCCTTAGAGATCACCTCTCCATCCGCGCTCTAGCTCCTCAGCAGATCCCTCCTCCATCTCCTACTTATAGGGGGAAGTACAAATATTAAACTTATCTTGTTACAAAAAGCATAATCTAAAGATTGGAAGAACTTAATAAACTCCTGATGCTGCGATCCGTACGTACATTGCGTATTTCGGCTGTGGTGAACGATGGCCACTGTAGGTTCCACGAAACAGGTATACCAGGGAAGCCATCAAGGCAGAGTAGGGTGGGCATACCATCCCGCCATCGGCAAAATGTTGAGTACGGGATTGCAGCGGTCTAACCAAGAAAATGCTTCCTGGTCTGCAGTGTGTTTGTTTACAGTTGTTGTACAATGTTCTGTATCCAGCTCTCTTAATACATCCATGGAAGTAGTCCATTTTCAGTAAATGAGTCTCACAAAGACAATTTCACAAAGATATGTAGGAAATCATTGTCACTATGAGCGCGAGTGATGGTTTTTAAGTACTTTTAATACTTTTGTGGTTCCCACGAAATGTGTCCTGAACACCGAGAGCGTGAAAGTGATTATAGGTTTTTTTTTCTTCAATCAGATAATTCCATGATTTTCCAGACTTTTATTATCCAAAAACAGAGCTCATGTGTTATCAACATTCAACTTTAGAGAACTTGAAAAAAATGTTTGCATTTTCAGAGGTAAGATTAGGTGGAAAAGCAAATTGGTGGACTACGACCTCAGGTGATCAATATTAAAGACAGTATTGAATTTGTTATATGTCAACCAGCCCTACAGACAGGTTGTATATACGAGTAATGTCTCTTGTGTAGACTGTAGAACTCTAGAATCTGGCTAGTTACCCACAAGCACAAGTCAAAAGTAAAAGCATACCTTCGGACTGAAGTTTTTTTTTAACCTTTATTTTACCAGGAAGTACCTTAAGATTGAAAAATCTCTTTTCCGATGGAGACTGGCCAAGACGGCACACCCCAGTTAATATTTAAATAAAATAGAAAAACAGCAGTAGTCCAATCACACGAACACGAGAACATAACAGAATTCACATTTGGTGGCATGACATTTTGAGTCCATGCATTTTAACATGGCTCAATCATTTAATGGGACTATAGTTATTGTTAGATGGGGCAAGTTTGCAGTTATCTCCAGCGAGGTGGAGTCTTGAGGTGTCTGGCGCTTTCTTTGCGTGGTGTCAGGAGGTCAGCTAGTGCCGGTGGACATGGGGAGACGACAGCGGCTCCAAACATCCTGACAACACAACAAAAAACAGATACAGCAACATCCTGGCACTGTGATGTACACTTCAGTGGTGTGACACACAAAAAGACGCAGTTCTGTTGTGGGGTTCTTCACAAAAAAAGTAATTTTTAAAAATATCTTTACTGAATTGGGTTGCCTGAGAAACCACAGCGGTCTGCTTCCATTTGCACAACTTTTGAACATACGACATCACAAGCACAAGCTGTGTTCTTCCGCAGTTATTTTAAGATAAAAACATGGAATCTCCTGTACATCCCCTAGTGCATAGTATTAAAGAAATGAATGTAGACATCTGGAACAGCGAAACTCTTAATACAAAAGTATATCTTTGTAATGTGACACTTCTTACGCTAACAACCGTAATTCCTTGTAATCTTGTCCATTGCTGTGAATTTTAACATTAACAGAAAATAATAAAATAAAGATGTACGATCCTACGCCCTCCGTGCAGAGATAGCTTCAGGATGTGATTAGACTAGCTACTTAGCACTAACAAAAATTAAACACCACTATCTTACATTTCTCTATAACTAGAATAGAATGATCTTAAAGAGGTTTGTGCTGTGATATAAATCTATGGAGATTTGATTGTTTACAGTGAATGGATCTACCACGTGTGTTGGTCGTGTGTGTGTTGTGTGTGGTGTGTGTGTGTGGGTTAAACCCTGATTAATCTTCTCAGTAAGTTATAATTTAAGTCCTCAGTAGGGGTGGCCGGTGGGATAGCATTGGACATTACACATCCAATGCGCACGGACTTCTTTGTCCACTATGTGGCCTAGGAACACACTGTTATACGTCATGTTGCTGTTTTCAATGTTTAAACATGTTAAATTTCCAGTTAAAGTCGATGACTCATGCAAGGTGGTTAATCCTTCATGCGTATGCGAGATAGGGCTGTGCGGCTATGACTGACCTCATGTGACCATCTAGATCCAAGTGACCCCAGACCATACGTAATTAATTCAAATTTCTTTACAGATAGAGTCTGGTCTAGACCACACGCCAGAACAAGGAACCAACACGTTCAGTAGTTTCCTCCATAGCAAGCAACATGCAACGTGCGAGGGAGAGAAAAACTTTTTAGCAGACAAACCGAGCACAGACCACCAGACCCAGACCAGTACCCGGCCCCAGACCAGCTAAGACACCGACCCAGACCCAGCAGACTTTGGTAGGCAGTGTCTATGACCGGTTTGGGTGAATGAAGAGTGCAATACAGAGTCCCAAAAAATAGATAGTTGTAGTAGTGCTTTGTAGTAGGTTCATGGGCGTAGCAGGGCACTGTGGGGCATTACAATGCACGCAGGACGTAGCGGACGTAGCAGACGTATCAGATGTAACAGGGCGTAGCAGGTTGTAGCAGGACGTTAGCAGGAGTAGCAGGAACTAGCAGGCGTTAGCATGACGTCGCAGATTAACAGGGCGTGCAGGACGACATCGGGGATTGTCACAGGATACAGGACGTAACAGGACGTAGCAGGACGTAGTCAGGACGTAGCAGGGCGTAACAGGGACTAACAGGAGTAACACGGACGTAGCAGGACGTAACAGGGCGTAGCAGGACGTAGACAGACGTAACAGGACGTCGCAGGAGTAGTGTGACCCCGCCAGCGGGCTGGATGTAACATGCATCGCAGAGTGTAAGCGGGGGACCATAGCGCAGCGGCAAACATGAATTTAAAAAAAATAAATACAAAATACATATATGTTTCACACATTGCTCTGCACCGCTTAACTCTTCTCCTTCAACCACTCACGATGCACCACATCCGGGTGGCGACTCTCGCCGCAGCCCGCAAGAACGGGAAGACAGGGATTGTACATCAACGCAAATAGTGGACTAGACATCTCTGTTTGAACGGACGTTAGTCTCCAGCCGGAGGCCATTAAGTGTTTGTGTCGTCACGTCTGTTGTGTTCCTTTCCTCGTGAACGCGATATCTCAGAACGGCCAAGAGGGAATTTCTGCAATGGTGGCAAGGACCGACCCAAACGCAGAGCAGCAGGCAGGAGGAGTTCAAAGGTTATTACCAAAGGCAGCGCAACAGAGTCCAAAAAAAACAACGACAAAATACAGGGAGTTGGCCGAGGACAACAAAAAGCCGGAGCAACAGAGCTGGAAACTCTTTTGCCACTGGTCTGCTAAATGGCTTTGGTCTTTTAATTATTAACAGTCATGGTCTCGCCTGGTCAGGTGCCTTTATTTACGTTTTATAATATAGTGAGGGAAAGTGAAAAACCGCTTGACGGGGATGTTGTTTGGCTTTTATAAGTTAGACAGCTAGCTAAGCTAGCAGGGTAATTAGGAACACAAGAGGCCGTGACAAGAGGGCAGGGTGCAGTGGAAAAACATCAGGTACATCACTTAGAGCGGGAAGAACAGAAGTGAAATTACTAGATGCCGACGGACAAAAAACCAGACTTCAATAATAACAGGAAACCAGAACATACAAGGACATGGGGGAACCACAGGACCGGACCCAACACAAGACCAGGGAGGGAACACAGAGAAGGGGAGAAACAGGATAAAAGAAACCGAAACCGCAACAATTTCTTTCATTTTGGTACAAGTCCGTTATGTGGATTCATCATAGCGCATTTGAACCTAACCAGAGAGCAAGTTGGATAGACTACAACCAATCAGAGCATTGGCTAGACCTACACAATCAGAGCATGGATAGAACCTAGAACAATAAGAGCATTGGATAGACCTTAAAACCAAAAGGCATTGGAAGAACTCACAACCAACTCAGAGATTGGATAGACCTACACCAACAAGCATTGGATAGACCTGCAAACCAATCAGAGCTTGGATAGACTACAACCAATCAAGAGCTTGGAAGCTACAACCAATAACAGCATTGATAGACCTACAACAATCAGAAGCATTGGATAGACCTAAAACCAAGCAGAGCTTGGATAGACCAGCAAACCAATCAGCAGCATTGGAGTAGACCTACAACCAATCAGAAGCATTGGATAGACCCAACCATAACAGCATTGGATAGACCTACAACCATCAGAGCATTGGAGTAGACCTAACAAATCAGATATTGATATAGCACTACAACAATCAGAGCAGTGGATAGACCTAATGACCAATCAGAGCATGGGATAGGACTACAACCAATCAGAGATTTGGTAGACCTACAAACCAATCCGGCCATTACGAGGATATGTGGCCGG
>NC_045740.1:19037846-19053566 GCF_008692095.1 Etheostoma spectabile
TTGTAGGTCTATCCAATGCTCTGATTGGTTGTAGGTCTATCCAATGCTCTGATTGGTTTGAATGACCACATCAGACTGGACGTTTGTACCAAATTGAAAGAAATTGTTGCGGTTTCGGTTTCTTTTATCCTGTTTTCTTCCCCTTCTCTGTGTTCCCTCCCTGGTCTTGTGTTTGGGTCCTGTCCTGTGTTTCCCCCAGTGCCTGTATGTTCTGTTTCCTGTTTTATTTTGAAGTCTGGTTTTTGTCTCGTCTTGCATCTAGATTTACTTCCTGTGTCTTCCCGCTCCTGTGATTACCTGATGTTTTCCACCTGATCCCCTGCCCTCTTGTCACCGGCCTCTTGTTTCCTAATTACCCTGCGTAGCGTTAGCTAGCTGTCTAAACTTATAAAAAGCCAAACAACATCCCCATCTAAGCGGTGTTTCACTTTCCCTCCAATATTATTATAAACGTAATAAAGTCACCTGGACTCAGGCGAGACCATAGACTGTTAATATTAAAAGACCAAAAGCCATATTAGGCCAGACCAGTGGCAAAGAGTTTCCAGCCCTTGTGCTCCGGCTTTTTGTTTTTCCCCTGGCTCCCTCCCTGTTATTTTGTCGTTTGTTTTTTTTGGACTCTGTTGCGCTGCCCTTTGTTCAATAAACCTTTTGAACCTCCTGCCTGCTGCTCTGCGTTTGGGTCCTCCTCTTGCCACCATTGCAGAAATTCCCTCTTGGCCGTTCTGAGATATCGCGTTCACGAGAAAGGAACAAACAGACGGACGAACACAAACACTTAATGCCTCCGGCGTGGAGACGTAACGTCACGTTCAAACAGAGATGTCCTTACGTCCACGTAGTTTGCGTTGATGTAATCCCTCGTCTTCCCGTCTTTGTCGGGCTGCGGCGAGAGTCGCACCCGGGTGTGGTCATCTGAGGGTTGAAGAGAAAGAGTTGAACGGGATCAGAGCAATGTGGAAAACATATATGTATTTTTTATTTATTTTTTTTAAAATCATGTTTGCAGCTGTCGCTATGGTCCCGCTACACGTTCTGCGATGCCATGTTACATCCAGCCACGCTGTGCGGTGCCCAGCTACGTCCTGCTACGTCCTGTTACGTCCTGCTACGTCCTGCTACGCCCTGTTACGTCCTGCTACCGTTACGCTGTACGTACCTGTTACCCTGTTGTCCCTGTTTACGCCCTGCTACGTCCGTGCTACGTCCTGCTACTCCGTTTCCGTGCCTGTATCCTGTCAAATCCCCCGGATTACGTCCTGATACGGCCCTGTTCATCTGCTACGTCCATGCTACGCCTGCTACGTTCTGCTACGTCCTGCTAAGTCCGCACAACCTGCTACGCCCTGTTACATTCTGCTACGTCCTGCTACGTCCTGCTACGTCCTTCGTGTGCTTTGTAATGCCCCACAGTGCCCTGCTCGCCCATGAACTACTACAAAGAACACTACAAACTACTATTTTTTGGGACTGCTTATTGCCACTCTTCATTCAACCCAACCGGTCATCAGACACTGCCTACCAAGAGTCTGGGTCTGGGTCTGGGTCGGGTCTTAGCCTGGGTGCTGGGCCGGGTTCAGGTCTGGGTCTGGTGGTCTGTGCTCGGTTTGTCTGACTAAAGAAGTTGTTTCTTGCCACTGCGCCGTTGCACTGTTGCGCTTGGAGGAAAACTATGACACGTTTGGTTCCTTGTAAATTCTGGAGTGTGGTCTAGACCTACTCTATCTGTAAAGAAATTGAATTAATTAAGTATTGGTCTGGGGTCACTTGGAATCTATGAGTCAACAATGAGTTACAGTCATAGCGCCACCTACTGGCACCATGAAGTATACCCTGATGAAGATCATTCGATTTAACTGAAATTTAAATGTTTAAACATGAAATACAGCAACATGACGTATAAACAGTGTGTTCTCTAGCGCCACATAGTGGACAAAGGAAGTCGTGCGCAATTTGAAATGTGTAATTTCCAATGCTATGCCCACCGGCACCCCCTACTGAGGACGTAAATTATAACACTTAGAGAAGATTAATCAGGGTTTAACACACACACACACACACACACACACACACACACACACACACACACACGTTGGTAGATCCATTCACTGTTAACAATCAAAATCTCCAGATTTATAATATAAATACACAAAACCTCTTTAAGATCATTCATATTCTAGTTATAAGAAATGTAAGAGTGTGTTAATTTTTGTTATGTGCTAAGCTAAGCTAGGCTAATCACATCCTGAAGCTATCTCTGCACGAGAGGCGTAGAGATCGGACCATCTTTATTTTTATTATTTTCTTTTAATGTTGAAAATTTCACATCAATTGACAAGTACAAATGGAATTACGGTTGTTAGCGTAAGAATTGTACATTACAATGAATTAATTTTGTATTAATAGTTTCTTGTTCCAGATGTCTAATGTCATTTCCTTTTAATAATATGCATATGTACAGTAGATGTCCATGTTTTTTACTTAAAATAACTGCGGAAGACACAAGCGTGTGCTTGTGATGTCTGATGTTCAAAAGTTGTGCAAATGGAAGCAGACCGTGTGGTTCTCAGCAACCCAAATTCAGTTAAAACGATTTTTAAAAATTACGTTTTTGTGAAGAAACCCACAACAGAACTGTCATTCTTTTGTAGTGTCACACACTGAAGTGTACTCACAGGCCAGGATGTTGCTGTATCTGTTTTTTGTTGTGTTGTCAGGATGGTTGGAGCCGTCTGTCGTCATCCCCATGTCCACCGTGCACGTCTGAACCTCCTGAACACGCAAAGAAAAGCTTCAGACCCTCAAAGACTCCACGGCCTGGGAATAACTTGCTAAACTTGCTCCATCTAAATGAACTATAGTCCCATTAAATGAATTTAAGCCCATGTTAAAATGCCATGTGACTCAAAAATGTAACTGCCACATGTGACCTGTTCCTTTCCTCTTTGTGTGATTTGGACTCTGCTGTTTTTCTATTTTTATTTAAATATTAACTGGTGTGCCGTCTCGGCCAGGTCTCCCTCGGAAAAGAGATTTCAATCTTAAGGGACTTCCTGGTTAAATAAAGGTTAAAAAAAAACTTCAGTCGAGAGGTATTGCTACTGTATTTGAGTGCTGCTGGGTAACTAGCAGATTCAGAGTTTACATTCTACACAAGATGACATATTACTCGTATAATATCAACCTGTCTGTAGGGCTGGTTACATATAAAAAATGTTCAATACTGTTTTTAATATTGACACCTGAGGTTCAGTACCAACCAATTTGCTTTTCCACCTATATCTTACTCTGAGAAATGCAAACATGTTTTTTCAAGTTCTCTAAAGTTGAATGTTGAACACATGCAGCTCTGTTTTGGATAAAATAAAGTCTGAAAATCAGGAATTATCTGATTGAAGAAAACAAAACACTATAATAACTTTCAGCTCTCGGTGTTCAGGACACATTTTCGTGGGAACCAAAAAAGTATTAAAAGTATTAAAAACATCTACTGCGCTCAAGTGACAATGAGTTTCCTACATTATCTGTGTGAAATTGTCTTATTGTGAGACGTCATTTACTTAAAAATGACTACTTCCATGGATGTATTAAGAGAGCTGGATACAGCACATTGTACAACAACTGTAACAAAACAACACTGCAGCCCAGGAAGCATTTTCTTCGTAGACCGCTGCATCCCGTACTCAAATTTGCGATGGCGATGGTATGTCCCACCCTACTCTGCCTCTGATTGGCTTACCCTGGTATTCTTGTCTGAACCTAAGTGGGTCATCGGTCACCACAGGAAACGCAAATGTACGTACGGAACGCAGCATGCAGGCGTTTTCTAAGTTCTTAATCTTTAGATTATGATTTTTGTAACAAGAGAAGTTTAATATTTGTGAACTTTCCCCTATAAGGAGGATGGAGGAGGGATCTCTGAGGAGCTATGAGCGAGGATGGAGGAGGGATCTCTAAGGAGCTATGAGTGAGGAGGGATCTCTGAGGAGCTATGAGCGAGGATGGAGGAGGGATCTCTGAGGAGCATGCGTTAGGATGGAGGAGGATATCTAAAGGAGTGAGATGAGGAGGATGGATTTGAGGGTCTGAAGTGAGGATGGAGGAGGGATTCTGAGGAGCTGATGAGGAGGAGGAGGGTCTCTAAAGAGTATGGGGTAGGAGGGATCTCTAAGGAGCTTGAGTGAGGATGGATTTTCTGGAGCTGAGAGGTGAGGGATTCTGAGGAGCTATGAGTGAGGATGGAGGAGGGACTTGAGGAGCTATGAGTGAGGATGGAGGAGGGATCTCTAAGGAGCTATGAATGAGGATGGAGGATGGATATCTAAGGAGCTATGAGTGAGGATGGATTTCTGAGGAGCTATGAGTGAGGATGGAGGAGGGATCTCTGAGGAGCTATGAGTGAGGATGGAGGAGGGATATCTAAGGAGCTATGAGTGAGGATCAAGGAGGGATCTCTAAGGAGCTATGAGTGAGGATGGATTCTGAGGAGCTATGAGTGAGGATGGATTTCTGAGGAGCTATGAGTGAGGATGGAGGAGGGATCTCTGAGGAGCTATGAGTGAGGATGGAGGAGGGATATCTAAGGAGCTATGAGTGAGGATCAAGGAGGGATCTCTAAGGAGCTATGAGTGAGGATGGATTTCTGAGGAGCTATGAGTGAGGATGGATTTCTGAGGAGCTATGAGTGAGGATGGAGGAGGGATTTCTGAGGAGCTATGAGTGAGGATGGATTTCTGAAGAGCTATGAGTGAGGATGGAGGAGGGATCTCTGAGGAGCTGTGAGTGAGGATGGAGGAGGGATCTCTGGGGAGCTATGATTGAGGATGGAGGAGGGTTCTCTGATCTCCTCATTTTGTAGTCCAGTATCCATTTCTTATAACACATCCATGACTTCTTCCCATGAACAAAAAACACGAGACGAGACAGAAACACAGCTCTGAGTGCGGCGGCGTCGGTGATGAAATGAACGAAGGCGTCAGGAGGAGAGCGTCTTACCTCGTAACTCTCCTTCAGTATCTAATGATGAGGGTGAGGAAGCAGCGGGCAGCCAGGACGTTTCCATGACAACACGGATCACAACCAAAGGGGTGCAAAAACACAAATTACAAGACGACACAGAAAACAACTAGTACGTCTCACAGCACAGCTCATGCTGCTGCAACACAAAGGGCAAACCAGCACAAATGAGAACAGGGTTACGTAAGTCAGTGTGCACATCCATCTATTTTTTATGGGTTGTGCATAACACGCTGCATTCTGGGAATTTCAGGGGTTTGTATTATACAGTCGGACAAATCAAGACATTAGATTGGGCACTGGGAAATAGTGACTTTTTAAGGCCTTTTTAATACCATATAAAATATAATTGAATGCCAACTTTATGGCCATACTTGCAAAAGTATTTAGGATATAATGGAATATCAGAAAGGATTTTAGGGCATAAAAAATAAGTACTTCAACTTTATACAACATTGTATTGTACATGTTTTGTGACGAAACAATCAAGGAGTAACTTAATGTTATAAAAGGGCAATATAAATGTTAGACCTTTCTGTGTGTGTGTGTGTGTGTGTGTGTGTGTATGTGTGTGTGTGTGTGTGTGTGTGTATAAATATATATATTTGGGGGTAGTAGTAGCTCAGTCAGTAGGGAGTTGGGAACCCGAAGGGTCGCTGGTTCAAGTTCCCATACGGACCAAAGCATGGTGGTAGACTGGTAGCTGGAGAGGTGCCAGTTCACCTCCTGGGCACTGTCAGGGTGCCCTCGAGCAAGGCACCAAACCCCCAACTGCTCGGGGCCACCTTTCAATGGGTGGACCTCCATCTATGAGAGTTACCTAGCGTTGCATGAATCCTACTTCAGCATTTAAAAGTACCTGGATGATCGTACTATGGATTATCTGTTTTCCATTCTTTGCGAGTTAAGGGACGTGTAAAACATTTGCTTCCAGTGGGAAAACTAATTTGCATCTTCCCATTGCATGGAGGTAAACTTTGACTGTCGAAATCACAACCTCAGCCAATGGTAAAGCAGCGTGATTAGTTGACTTGGGCTGAGTTGAGGTTTGCCGTTGTCCGAGTGAGCTAAGATGGAGGAGATGGTGACTTTTACTGCGTCTAACCAGACAGTATTACCTCAATATGTGTGACTGTGCCTGAAGGAAGTAGAGGTATTATTAGAAAAAATATTATGCGTTTTGGTTAAAGTTAGTTTCTCTGTACCTCAAACTCTCGTTGGAAGCCGAGCGAGTCGTGAAGCTCGGCCACGTGTTTGACAAACTCCTTCACTGGAAAAGCTGTCTGTTCATCTGGAAAATAAAGAAGATAAAGATCAAAAAATATACTTTATGGATCCTAGAGAGGAAATACGTCCAACAGGAAAAAACACTGAACCATCGGAGGAGAGAAAGTGGTAATGCAGATGTCTAAAGATGTGCTAACGTGTTTGCATTACTACAATAAAGTGTTTGTGAGAAAATTGTAGACATTTGGGGAAAGTAACAACATATTTGGAACAATCAAAGACAGTTTAGAAATTTTGTGATTTCTTTGTGGTGTTTTTTTGAAAAGGAAAATAGATTTTAGAAAAAGTAATACATTTGAGAGGAAGGACTTTCAGGAAAGTGAGGACATTTTCTAATGTGAAACTCAGACCTGTTCACGAAATCAAGGCCATTTTTGTTTTTAAAGGGAAGGTTTTGAAAAGTGAGAACATTTTGGTTTTTTTTTCTTTACCTGAACATATTTTAAGGAGAGAGAGAGAGAGAGAGCACAGGTTGTAAAGACTTTTGAGGCAAATTAGTAATTTGGGGCTGAATGAATAAAACTTGCTGGACTTGATTCCTTAATTTTTTTGTGTCTCTGTTGGGGGGACTCAAACGTTAACAACCTTGCCTGCTGTGTGTGTGTGTGTGTGTGGGCGTGTGTGTGTGCATGCACGTGTGTGTGTGTGTGTGTGTGTGTGTGTGTTACCAGATGTCAATGCAGCAGTGGACGGTGCAGCGATGACTCTGGGTGATGAGCTTTCGTTGATGTAGAAGTGAGCCGTCTGAAAACAGGTCCTACACACACACACACACACACACACACACACACACACACACACACACACACACACACACACACACACATTAGAATGTCTTTTAATTTGAATATAAACCATGAAATGTTTTAGATTAAATAAAGCAGTCACTTTTGTCCAAACAAACTGTATATGAACAAATAAAGTAATTTTAAATTATCTATATTTTAGCTTTGACAACATTTAGGACAACATGGTTCACCCTACCAATTTTGTGTTTTTCTGGGTAAAAATTTCAACATTTTGTTGTTCTTTTTCGACACTTTGCTCAACGTTTTTTGTCAATTGTATTCCAATTTTTTTGACAGTTTTTGGACTTTTTGTAATAGTGTTTTAATCCTTTTTTTTTTTTTTTTAAATTTGTCGCTTTTCCAATGTTTTAAATGTTTGTTGTCACATTTTTTCAGCATAAAAAAAAAAAAAATTGTTGATTTTTTTCCTGCATTTTTGTAGTTTTTTTCCGACATTTGTCACTTTTCTTCAACGTTGTTTTGTAATAGTTCTGATAAAGAAAGTTGTTGTAAACGGGTCAAGTTGGACCCAAGGACAACAGGGGGGTTTAGTATTTTACATAAATATAGAGAGACGTTAACTTTAAGTACATACTAGAAGAAAAACAGAAGCGTCCATGACAAAATCAATGAAAGTAATTCCAATCGAAGGAAACTATATTGTGTAAAAAATCCTAAACTGAAAATACAAATACAGAATATACTGTATATATATGTACAGTATATATCAGCCTCGACGCCATGCTTCCGCCTGTACTGAATCTGAGCGGAGGATGAAATGAAAAGCAGAAGATGCTTTTGTTTTCGTGTGACTCTGCGTTAGCCCAGATTTTGGAGAACACAAGTAATCTTCGGAAAAACACAGGAAAAAAAGATGTTCTGTTAATCCTTGACAAGTTTTTAAACGGATGGGATTGCCTCTGATGAACCTGCGTTGTCTCGGCCAGAAATGGGCATCAGGGATTATCACCGACACACACACACACACACACACACACACACACACACACACACACACACACACACACACACACACACACACACACACACACACACACACACACACACACACACACACACACACACACACACACACACACACACACACACGGAGTAAAAAGGTTGAGCGCTGAGATTAAAGACGTCGTTATTCTCTCGGCGAGGCTGTTTATTTCCACTGAAATCTGGATTTCTATTCGTCAAATTTGAGCTCTGACCTTCTTAACCCTGGTGTTGTCTCCCTGTCAAAACTTGTATTGATGTTTTTAACTTTTTCTTACATTTTTGTCCCTTTTTTTCAATGTTTGTCACTTTTTTTGACGTTTAACACTACGTAACAATGGCTATCGATGTAATATCGATATTTTGCCCAGCCCTGGTTGGACATGATGCGATGCCTTTAAACACTACATAGCTACGTGCTACCTTCCTCTTCATCTCTCATCTTGTTGTGAACTTTCCAAAATCCTCTCAAACTACTTGACCTCAAGTGCACAGCAGCAGTGTCCAAATGAGCACTGTGCTGTCAGGGGGGAGTAAACAAGGACACCCCAGCAGCCAGATTAGCACCGCAGCCTCCTGCTGCTCGCCCCTACAAGGCACTGACACGTTTCCTTCTGTTCGACATAATCTTGCGGATGTCCTTTTCTACCCCCCCCCCGAGCTTCTGTGTGGACGCTGTTGGCCGAGTGGACGCTCGCCGCAGCCAAGGTACGTCCTTCACCGAGCATTAATCCCCCCCCCGCTCCCCAGATTATTACCAGCTTAGCGCTGCTCAATCTCGGAGATGCAACAACAAGCAGAGCGGCAAAAAACAAGAACAATATGTCGAGTCTAAATGTACAAAATGTCACGAATGAAAGTGTTTACACTGCATTTGACAGCGTGTCCTTGATCAGATTTCTGAAGTTGGTTATTTCACAGTCTGAGTGGGAGGCAGAGGGCTTTTTTTTTTTTTGCATACTGCACAGCTAAAGCTGTTTACAGCATGGGAAGAAAATAAATTTTAGGACTTTATGTCTTGAAAAGGCACACAAAAAAAACTTTTACGATGTTTCTTTGCTACGAATCCAGTTTTCCAGCCCTTTATGCATTATCTGTAACCACTTGCACTTTTCAGGGTCTTCGAGGTAGACAGTTTTTGTACGTGTCAATAAATTAATAAAAACGAAGAACAGCATCTGTCAAGGTCGGACCGAGAGTCATCCGAAACACCGTCAGTGCTGTCGAAAGTGAGCGGCGGCGGCTGAAAGGCTTCATTCAGTCCGCCAGCAGCCGCATCAACAGCACAACACAGGAGGTATTGTTTGTGAAGGGGCTGCTGGTGAAGACACACACACACACACACACACACACACACACACACACAGACACACACACACACACACACTTTCAAGGAGATTCAGCTTTCCAGATCAATACGAGAGTCTTCTGGCTAAAGTCCCCACTTCACTCCCCCTCCCACATATTATATGAGATATGATGGGGTTGAAGGGCAGGGGGAGTTAAAGGGGCCACGTGTGTGTGTGTGTGTGTGTGTGTGTGTGTGTGTGTGTGTGTGTGCATGCTTTGAAAAATGCTGGATAGATTATTCACACCTATAAAGACAGAAATCAATGATAAAAACAGGACGTTTGTTGACGTGAGCATTTAATCGGGACTTCCTTAACCCTCGTGTTGTCTTCCTGTCAAAATTGAAAATCAACACTTTTATTGATGCTTTTCATCAATGTTTTTTAACTTTTTCTCTAAAATTAAAGGAATGGATGTTGATGGATAATCACAGACTGGAATATGTCAACTTTTACTCAATACTATTTGGAAACTTGAATTAAAATTGAATAAGACGCCCCAAAATTAATGAAAGTAGAGAATTGGACTTGGAAAAGAGCGTTGGGTGGAATCAATCATGTTATTTTGGGGAATTAAAAAAAACATTGATATAGGACAACATGAGGACAACATGAGGACAAGATGAGGACAACATGAGGACAAGATGAGGACAACATGAGGACAAGATGAGGGTTAAAGAGGTTGTGCCTGATTCACTGTTAGTGATCTAAAATGAGGTGCAAGGTGCCCTTTTTGATATTAATTTGTAAGGTGTAAGGATAAAACTGAAATCTGGGAACTCCGAAGCTACACAGAGACGTCTAAACACGGAGCAGGAATCCACAAACAGACCGGGTCAGTTAGGACAACACCTGCATGTAAACAGGAAGACAACACAAGGGTTAAGCACGTAAGTTATATAAGAAAGAAAAGAGGCCGCCCTGCACGTTCTGGCTCACAATTACTGTACCTTGGTTATAGACAAACCAAACAGTGTTATATGTATAAGATAGATTTATTTTTTATGTATGTGCTTTTCCGCCAGATCTACCTGTACAACCATAAAATGGTACATCCCTTGATGCAGTGTCGCCACATTGGGAAGACATCCACAGCAGGTGAATACACCGTCATTTGGTTGAAAAAATAAAAGCATCGTAAATTACGTTATTGTGCTCCTGGCCCCGTTTCCTTGATTTGAATATACCGTTCATGTCTAATGTAATGTTGCACAACTGTGATGTAGTCATTAAGTTAGTCAAACTCACAGAAAATAAGCTACGAGTGAGTAGTAACTGCATTTGAATAGACATGCACCCATTTTATTTTGAAAATCTGGCGCTGCAGGTAGGGGTGGGAATCACCAGAGGCCTGTCACAATACGATATTCTCAGGATACTTATGTCAAGATACGATATAATTGCGATTTTAAACATATTGCAAAATTCTGCAATACACTGCGATTTTAATTATTTTAATATATTCATTCTCAATTTCAAAGGATGTCCCCAAAAGGAAACTTTGTCAACATCTGTTTCATCTAAAAAGATACATTTCTCTTTTTGTTCATATCACTTTAAATTTGATTACTGCAAAATGGGATTGTCTAGCAGACAAAATGACCACCACATATCTAATAATAGATCAATACTTGGCTTCTGTATAACGATACAGTATCGCCCCTGAAAACAATCAGTATAGGGACCAGTAAAGATGGATTAGTGAAAAGTAGAATCAAGTGGTAATTGGTTTCAAATAACTCTAATAAATAACAACAATAATAGCCATGTTGCTCTGTGCCGGCTGGATGTGTAAATGGAAAAACTGCAAAAACCCTTTCATAGGACAAGAAAGAAGTCCAACTGTGGACTTCTTCCGTCGTCTAATGGTCAAAACAACCAGGCGTTATTAGCCGTTCTGACCTCCAGTAGATGAAGATGCCGATGAGGACGATCAGGCCGAGGACGGTGAGGGTGGAGATGACGGCCAGAGGAACCACGGCCTTCCTCTCTCCTTCCCGGACCGAACCCACTCTGGACTCGTGGCTGCTGTTACTGGCATCTGGGGACGAAGGACAGAAGAGGAGAGGAATGAAAGCCAACGCAGCGGTGAGAGAAGAAGACAGAGCCGTTACCTGTGGCAGGCGACATGCCGACCCATTAACAACCCGTTACACCACCAATGGGAGCCGTAAGTAGCCATTTACAGCAAAAACAGGGTACATCTTTGTGGATTAAAGAAACCATTTGCACATAACTCAGCACGGACCCAAAAACCCTGAAAAATCAAGACAAAGCAAGCAACTACTCTCATGATCATGGTTTGCAACATTCTACATCCAACGGGCCATTCATAGCATCAGGCCAGATTGCGAATGCATTACTTGTCCCTTCTTATGGGATTGGTTCTTAGAAATGTCCCTACAAGTCTTTAGTGGTGGCCCCAAAGACTTAGAGACGTGTGGGAAGCAACAGGACGACCTAAGATGATGTTTTTAAGGCCCTGACACACTAACCCGACGGCTGAGCTCCCCGAGTCGGCCCAAAAAAAGGTTCCTCAGGAACACACCGCGGCGATGCCGACTGCCGACAGCAGCTGATTGGACGAAGGCGTCACATCGGTCTGGTTTCTCCAGAAATTCAAAGCCAGACTGTCATGGCGATTCGTTCAGAATACGATCACATTTTTTACCAGAATACTTCACCGAAACGTGCTTCTGAAAACCTTTTAAGCGAGAAATCGGCCGTGCAGCTGCTGAATCTTCATTTCAGATCGACAAAGGTCAGTTTAACAGATTTTTTATTCAGATTTTAAGAGACTCTAGTCACGCTCCTCTCGCTCGCCATTGCCGGGCTAGCACTCCACCAATCAGATTGGTCATGTGAGTCTGACTGACAGCAGGGCCCGCCTTCCGACCGAGCATGTCAGCTCGGTCGAAATGAAGGCCCCCAGCCCCTCCGATGGACGATGGCACGGACCACACCAACCGGACTCGAGTCAGCAACCTCGACAGACTGTCCGACGGCCTTTAGTCAACCAATGAGCTCATTTCTGCCTCCAGAGCAGCTCGGCCTCCTTGAACTGTTTGCAGAACTTAGCCTGGCTTCTGCCAGACCGTCCACACGCTGCGGAGCGGAGGAGGGTCTGGTTAGTGCACACTGCATTCTGGGATGGGAGAAAAAGTTCATCGCGATTTCATTAAACCAATCCCAATTGTCTTGGGCGTCGCTAAGCTCCGCATGGAGCCGCTGTAAAATAGTCATGCGAGAGAAAACTCCGATTGGACAGATGGTCTGGCAGAGATCTGAGGAGCTGTTACCCATAGTCCTCATAAATCCACCAGTTTAATATTACAACACAAAGACAGAGGAAGGACATCGGCAAAATTACATGCATCCGGCGGAATTTCCTGCGGCAATGGTGCAATGCCAGAAGTGGAACGGGAAGGATATGGACTAGCACTCTCTAATATCCAATTTCTACTTCCGAACGCAACAAGAACCATGTTAACGGCCGAGCAGTCAAACACAATGTGCCACCATGGTGACTAAACTAAAATTCTGGATAAAAAAAAAGAAAAACCTAACAGGGGAACCTGACCTCGCTGCGCAAATACTGCTGAATCGTCCCTTTGTCATTGGATTCCCAGTGAGGAAAACACTAGTATGCATTAACCTTGGAAGGCTGTTTGTCTGACTCTATCTCTTTCTGCACAAATTGACTCAGATCCCCCGTGAATGGCTGGATCGGCCCTGTTGACTAGGTCATAAAGAGCCTGCTTTCTACTCTGTGCACCCTCAGAGTACAACACATACATTCATTCATTCATTCATTCATTCATTCCCTGGACACCCTGATAAAGATGATAATGGTCAAAAAAGGGAAAGAAGAAGCCCAGACAGAAGATGGGAAAGGTGCAGAGACCGAAGAGACAAAGTGACACAAAGAAGATCGGATGAGAATTAAACTCCCCACTCTAAGTTCCAGATGAAAAGACTTCAAATGAAATGATTAAGTCGAACTAAATCATGAAGATGGAGTTAGGTTTTTGTACATCGGGCGGTCAGAATGTCCGGGGCACGGATATGGGAACACAATGGGAAGATGTTTAAATGACAAGATCAGGGGTTTTGCCTGTTTCACACCTACATAATACTAAAAATCCTACCTTCCAGGCAGCCACTGGTTTCAGAGCATTTAGCTAAAAATCGCATAACACAAATTTGCCTTAAATGTACTGTATAGCTCACCTGGAGTAAGATCTCAGCCCCCCCCCCCCCCCCCCCCCCCCCCCCATCATATCACTTGTCTGCTGTACATCTTGCATCTCATAACTTATTCCCTGTATTATGTTCTTATTCTTACTCAGTCAGTCAGTTTATAGGTTATTATGTTTATATTTTATGGTCATAGTTAACATTTTATCATGGTCTATTGCCCTGTTCACTTTTGCACTATCATCATTACACACAGTCTACCATAGTATCTCACCTTATCGTGGTCATTTTTATTTTTATTCTTATGTATGTGTGATATATGTGTGTATATGTGTTTGTTGTGTTATGGTTGTCTTGCAACTGGATGCCTAAAATTTCCTTAGGGATGAATAATGCATCTATCTATCTATCTATCCATCCATCCATCTATCCATCTATATCACTGGTTCAGATGAAGAGATTTTAAACTTGCTGCTGATGGATTGTTGTTATTTTTTGTTTAGCTTTCTTTCTTCCTTTTGAACAGTTTTCAGAGGTGATGCAGAATGAAAATCTGCAGAATTTAGTGGACTGTTTTTCTGCCTGGGTTGGAGATGTGTTAACGTTCTGAGTTTCATTTAAAATATAATAATGTGGACAAATGATGAGCAAATCTGTGTCCGCAGATTTTGTGTAGCCCTGCTTATTACACAGTGAACGACTCACAAGCTTTATCATCCATGTGTCAACCTCAGTTAACACATGGACAGACACTATTAAACACAGACACTATTAAAAAAATAAACCTTATTGTCGTAAACACAGGCCGTTCATGAGCTTGCTGCCGCTGGAAACTCACAACATACGAGGAAATGCAAAGAAAAAATAGCATAAATGAATACACTACAAATAAGAGCAGGAATTTGGATGTTTCTCACATGTAAAAGAAACACCGCGAGCGTCCTTGAAGTAAATACAGGCAGCTTTTTGTTGCCTGTGATGGATTATCTGTCTGCAGTCGAAAAAGAATTGCTGCTTGGAAGGAAGAACATCAGAGTTCAGTTGATTCCCAATCTAAAAATCAACCTTGGCATTAAATGTATTCATTAGAAAAAGGTCGGAAGTTCTGTTGAGTACGTCATACTGTACATGACTTGTTGTTAATGAGGTGAAACATGCGAAACCCCTGAATAGTTTTTTAAAACCCGCACATCCGGACCAGTGCGCCCACTAAACCTCTTTTATATAGACCTTAGTGGTCCCCTAATACTGTATACTGAAGTCTCTTTTATATAGACTAGTGGTCCCCTAATACTGTATATGAAGTCTCTTTTATATAGACCTTAGTGTCCCTAATACTGTATCTGAAGTCTCTATATAAGACCTTAGTGGTCCCTAATAATGTATCTGAAGTCTCTTTTAATAGACCTTAGTGGGCCCATACTGTATCTGAAGTTTTATAAAGACCTTAGTGGTCCCTAACTATACTGTATCTGAAGTCTCTTTTATATAGACCTTAGTGGTCCCTAATACGTATCGAAGTCTCTTTTATGACCTTAGTGGTCCCTAATACTTATCTGAAGTCTCTTTATATGACCTTAGTGGTCCCCTATACTGTATTCGAAGTCTCTTTTATATAGACCTTAGGTGGTCCCATATACTGTATCTGAAGTCTTTTATAAGACCTTAGTGGTCCCTAATACTGTACTGAAGTCTCTTTTTAGACCTTAGTGGTCCCCTAATACTGTATCTGAAGTCTCTTTTATATAGACCTTAGTGGTCCCTAATACTGTATCTGAAGTCTCTTTATATAGACCTTAGTGGTCCCTAATACTGTATCTGAAGTCTTTAATAGACCTAGGGGTCCCCTAATACTGTATCTGAAGTCTCTTTTATATAGACCTTAGTGGCCCCTAACTGTATCTGAAGTCTTAATTAGAACTTAGTGGTCCCCTAATACTGTATCTGAAGTCTCTTTTATATAGAACCTTAGGGTCCCCTAATACGTATCTGAAGTCTCTTTATATATAGACCTTAGTGGTCCCCTAATACTGTATACTGTACCTTGACCAGCTAACACTTTGCTCGTTTGAAAGCCATGA
>NC_045740.1:19053576-19053738 GCF_008692095.1 Etheostoma spectabile
CTCTCTCATGGGCGGGCCAAATTCTCTGGGTGGACAAAGCAGTTAAAGGGGAAGGTAACTTTGCCCCTTATGACCTCATAAGGGGCAATATTCCAGATCGGCCCATCTGAACTTTTCATTTTCTCAAAGGCAGAGCAGGATACCCAGGGCTCGGTTTACACC
>NC_045740.1:19053748-19058072 GCF_008692095.1 Etheostoma spectabile
TCTAGCCGCTGGGGGGCCATGGGCAGGCTGGGGGAACGTATATTAATGTTACAAAAAAATTACTGCCATGGGACCTTTAAAAAGGAGATAAAGCAGCCTCTGGACAGAACGGTCGGTGAAAGTTTTATCAAACTGGGTAAACCCCGCCCACTCTGCTGGCGATTTGATTACTGCACATTTAATTATCCTGTACCAATCATCTACCTGGCGCGCTATTGGCCGGTTTAACACGATGACGATAGAGAAGCGACCGAGCAGCTTCTTGTTTACATTCAACATAGCAACCGCCGGACGCCACCAAAGCGCAACGGATGCCGCTGTCGCTTCTACGTCACCCGGATCGGTGCTTTGATTGGTTGAAGGACTATCCAATTGCATACAGAGTCATTTGTAGAGTCATCAGAAAATCCAGAGCAGACTCCCCAGAATTATGTCCAATCTCAGATCTAATGAGCTTGGCTTGGTCTGGTGATACGGCTTCAAAGAGCTCTGCTGCCCTCTGGTGGATATCATCTGTCATGGCAGTCAAAGGTCAGAACTCATCTGGTAAAACTCTCTATACCTACCTTTAAACTTAACAAGCTGCTCTCATTGGTCGCTTTTAAGAGCATGCTAAATGACTTGGAGGCAGACACATCTGGCTGCAGATGTTTTGTCTGATGTATTCATGACTGTGGTTGCTGCGTTCCTTGTTGTTTTAGGTTGCAGTGTGTTGATTTTTGATCTCAATGAGTTTTTTCCCTGGTTTAATGAAGGTAAAAAGGGTTAAAGAATTTGGGAAGAACGGCTCTTTTACACTTTGACACTGAGATGTAAACTGAGTTTCTCAAATTGCAATTGAGGGATTTTGGACATCTTTAATGATACTGGATGAGTATAAGTTTCAGTGGTCATGGATAATAAAAGCATTAAGCTTTTTTGTAATAGTGATAATTCTGAGTTGACTTTTACTTCTTATTACCAATAAAAGAGTTGCTTTTTTTTAAACGTATGGATTAATTCAGCGCTATGGTGTCGCACTGAGCTCTGAGATAGGCTGCCATCCTGACCAGACCTAATGCCAAATGCATGCTGGGACAGACTCCAGAATAAGTGGATAGGAAAATGGATGAATGAGGGATAAAATCAAAGAGTCTCAGATGATGATGAAGATAGTGATGGTAAAAATCATTGGGTCCTGTTCGGTGACTGTAATGGGTGACGTTTTACCTTGCATGCATGAGTTTTCTCGCATTCACATACAAAAATAAAATGTAGTTTTGTTGATGATTTTGATGTTTTTTGTTGAAGTTTTGATGTCCAGAAGCACTTTTCCTGATCCCTTGGTATTTTGCAGGTGAAATGCAGTTTTTACGGCTTTTTTTTACCTGCGACTGGCTCCTCTGTCTCCGACTCTCTCTCTGTGCGCTCGGAGATACTGAAGTCAGAGGACGTCTCGTTGTCGTACAGGCTGTCACCCTGCCCCGAGCCGCTCTCCTCCTCCCCCCCGCCCAGCGACCAGGGTGAAGCCGAGGTCACAGCGGGAGTGGCTGGCGTCGCCGTGCCTCCTACCTCTGAGGCGATGGCACTGCCGCTCTCGCTTTCAAAATAGAACGCCGAGGTGCGTCCCTCCAAATCGTCGGGGGCCTGGCCGGATTCAGAGGTCGGGGACGGGGGAACGGCGTTAGCGACGTTGGGTGAATAAGTGAACACGCTCTCTCCAGAGGCCGACGTTTGAACCCTGTCCCACTCCTGATCTACGCCCTCCTGGGAGTCGGGGAACAGCGCCGAGCCGGAGGCACTGCTGCTAATGTCTAACGCCTGTCCTTCTGGGGTGGGGGTGAAGGGGGAGGCTGTGGGTGAGGAAGGGTGGGCAAAGGTTTGTAGGGCGGGGGTCCTGTCTGATGCCGAGAACCAGGGGTCCCTGGCGCCAGACGCTGTGGCTGCAACAGAAACGGGCAGGTCACTATGGGTGACTCGGAGAAGGAAGGAGTGTGAAGAGGACGATGAGGGAGAGACGGCGCTATGGGGGAGCAGAGGCTGGTCTAACGACAGACCGTCAGACACAGCCACAGACAGAGAGGGTGGAAGATCGTCTGTAACAACACCAGAGGCCGAAGGGAAGCCCACACTAGAGTAAAGTTCTAAGCTAGCGGAGTTCCAGGCTGAGGACGGCAGGGGGACATGAGGAGAGGCATGCAACCAGGACGAGGACGCCGACGGCTCCAGAGAACAGCCGCACAAGGGGTCCACGTCGCTAGCTAGAGAAAACCCATCACCGCTGACCTCGGGGAGAAATGACTCAATGGTGTTCCCCGTGGCGTACCTCGCGTCCTCAAACCCAAGTGAGAAAGATCGGGACAAGCCCGGCGTTGTGCTGGAAAAGGTAAAGTCAGAGAGGACAACTGAAGGCTGGAGGGTGGGGTTGAGAGACAGTGAGACCGTTGAGAGTGAAGGATCCCAGGAGGATTCGGACGGCTCGGCGGCGGCGTGGGCGGTGGTGCTGGATGGATCCGGCACCGTTTTTAGAGGAGGGGTATCGCTAAACACTGAGGGGTCGCCTGAGGAGACCGACAAAGACGAAGACCCAGACAACAAATCACCATCACCATCGCTATCATTATCATTGAACCCGACACCGGGGAAGACAGGGTCCAAACCAGACAGGGGGTTCGAGGGGTGAGGGACGTGAGGCAGGGTGGAGGCAGGGAGTGTGGGGGTTGAAGGAGAAGCCTGGTCTTTGCTAGACCGCGAAGCGGTTAGGGCATGCTGGGAGTCCAGTGCAGAGGCAGACAACACAGGCCGGGACGAGGAGGGAGGGTCATGCAGGCAGATGGAGGGGTCCGCGGTGTCACACAGAGGGGAGGAGGAGGAGGAAGAAGAGGTGGAGGTGGAGGGGAGGACAAAGGGGCGCTCACCAGTGGACATTGGCTGTGTGGTCTGCAAGAGAACGCCACTCAGCCGGACAGAAGTCGTGGTAGACGAAAAATGAGGAACGCTGGGACTTGTGGGCCTACGGGGGACAACTTTGCCAGAGAAGGAAGGTTGGGGGGTCGAAGTCTGCATCTCTGGAAGACCTCCGGGTCCAGCAGACACGTCTCCATCAGTGGTGGCGTCTTCGTATATTGGACGAGCCAAGCCTCGGCCGTTCTCGGCGTAGACGAAGGACGACGATGTTGTTGTTGTGCTGCTGTGAGACCTCAGCGTCGTGGTAACGGTGCCGTGTGAAGAAATACTTTTACCACCTTTTGTCTTTGCACTGGTGAGCGTAGGAGTAGCGCTACTAACGTCGTCTTTTGCTAATTCAGAGGAGTCATTGGGACTTAGGACTCCAGGAAGGCCATGTGTCTTTACATTGGGGTATAGAGGAGTAGTGGGAATGAAGGTTTCCTTAGTTGTTGTTGTTGTGGAGTAAAAGGGGGCGGTGCCACCGAGTCGAGGGTCTCCTTTTGTGTCTGGTTGTAGGGCGACCTCTGGTGGCCGCGTGGAGGTACTGCGCCGTGCTGTCTCTTCAGAATGGCTCAGGACTTGACCAGGCTGGGTGGATCTGACTGGGGAAACTGAATCCGTGGTGGTTTTCCTCCGAACAGATTCTGCCGTGGTGGTTCTGATGCCAGGTAAAGGTAAAAGAGGCGATCCAGTCGTGGTCGAAGTCGTGGTTCTCGGTGAGCTCGTAGGAACCCAGGCCCGGTCGTAATCCTCGGTTTGGACCGGTTCATTCCAAGCCAGATTGGGTTCATAGTTGTCCTGTTGGTGAGAAAGAGGATGAACTAAGTAATGATATGTAGAACTGCAAAGATGAAACAATTAATGTCAACTATTGAATGAATCGCCAGCTATTTTTGGATAACGATTAATCAAAATTGAATAATTCTCTGATAGCAGCTTGTTAACCCTCGTGTTGTCTTCCCTTCAACATTGAAAATCAACACTTTTGTTGACGCTTTTTATCGATGTTTTTAACTTTTTCGTATGTTTTTGTCCCTTTTTCAACACTTTTGACGCTTTTTTTTCAATGTTTGTCACTTTTTTACATTTTCAACACTACGTAACTCTAACTTATTAACTTTAGTTTTACAGTTATTTTTGGAATTTATGGTCAATTAACCTCATTTATAGGAAATTATACCTAATGTTTGAGTTAGAAAAGCAGAAATTAGGAATTATTTAGACTAAAATTAAAGGAATGGATGTTGATGATAATCACAGACTGGAATATGTCAACTTTTACTCAACACTATTTCAAAAACATTTTTCAAATACTATAAAATTAAATAAGACGCCCCCAAATTAATGAAAGTAGAGATTTGTACTTGACAAAGAGCGTTGGGTGGAATCAATCATG
>NC_045740.1:19058082-19059739 GCF_008692095.1 Etheostoma spectabile
GAATTAAAAAGAACATTGATATAGGACAACGGGTCAATTTGACCCGAGGACAACATGTCACAATGTGAATATGTTTTATTTTCTTCTCTCGTCTGTGAGAGTAAACTGAATGTCTTTCAGTTGTGGACAAAACAAGACATTTGAAGATGTCATCTTGCTTTGGAAAACACTGATCAAAATTTTTCTCCAATTTATAGACCAAATAACTTCAAGTGAACTTAATTAATCGCGAACATAATCCACTAATAATTGAAAATTTAAAATAATCGGTAGTTGCAGCCCTAATGACATGCAGAGTTTGAAAGAAAATTAAAAGTTTCCTTACCTCATCGTCAAATTCATCTGAGTTTGGGTCCAGGGTATTTCCTGGAATAAAAGGCACATGTTGCATCATTAGTTACACAAAGTTACTCAAAACAAGAACTAAAATAACTCAGAAAAAGTCAAACTCATGAAATCCACACAGCTTAACTCTTGCCTATTTTGACCTTTGCATTTCTCTGAGGTGCATTAATGATGGTGGTGATTTCCTGAGGTTGAACATGTAAGAAGGAGGCGTGTTACAAGGGGAAAAACTATTTGAATAAACTGGGACGAGAACATCACGGAGAGGAGAAGACAAAACCCGGGACTCTGTATTTTTGGATGGATTTTAGAAAAAATGAAAAGATCAACTTTGGGTTTACTTTTGTTAACTCTAACCCTAAAAAACACTCTGTATAATTGTATAATGAAAAGAGGGAAAGACTGTTCCCACATCACTTCAAGCAGAATTCGGGATGCATGAAAGACACAATGAGAAATGGGGACAGACAATAACATGCAACATGGACACATTTGGACGTGCATGCATGGACAAAAAGCAAACAGAAAAAAAGCAAAACACAGAAAACCTTTTGACTGAGCAGCGTGACGTCCTACTGACTACTGTCTCCCCGTCTCAGTCTGTCCTTTTGACTCTGTCTGCATCTTTGTGTCTCTTTCTGTCTTTTTCTGTCCACGTCTGTCTCTATTTCCCTTCCTGACTTGCTGTCTCTCTCCATTTCTTGTTCTGTCTCGGTCTGTCGGTCTCTGTCTCTTTTCCTCGTCCTGTCTATCTCTGTCTCTTTGTCTCAATCTGTCTCTTTTTCTCTCCCTGTGTCAGTATGTTTTTCTCTTTCTGTCTCTCTCTGTCTTTTTGTCTCGTTCTGTCATTGTCTCTTTCTGTCTTTTTCTGTCTTTTTGTGTCTCGTTCTGTCTTTGTCTCTTTCTCTCTTGTTCTGTTTCAGTCTGTCAATCTCTTCCTGTCTCTCTCTGTCTCTTTGTCTGGTTCTGTCTAATCCTGTCTCTTTGTCTCGTTTTCTCATTGCCTCTTTGTGTCTCTTTTTCTTGTTCTGTCTCTTTGTCTTGTTCTGTCACTTTGTCTCGTTCTGTCATTGTCTCTTTCTCTCTCTGTCTTTTTGTGTCTCGTTCTGTCTCCTTGTCTTGTTCTGTCTCGTTGTCTCATTCTGTCTCTTTGTGTCTCGTTGGGTCTGAGTCTGTCTCTGTCTCTCTCTCCGTCCGTCTCTGTCTGTCCAGAAAACCTCGAACATAAAGCATTTGTAATTAATCATGTTTCTGTCATCGTCAGACGCACAGCACACAGGGGGCATGTCAGGGGACAGGTGGGGTGGGGGGA
>NC_045740.1:19059749-19090626 GCF_008692095.1 Etheostoma spectabile
GGGGGGGGGGGGGGGGGGGGGGGGTGGTGTCTTACCTGTCTGAGGCTAAGTCACACATCATGGAGACCAGATCAGACTGGTGTGTGAAGCATGAGGTGAGGTTTTACAAGTTTAATGAGATGGGAGGAGAGGGAGATGACCGGGTTTGGAGCAGAGCGACGCAAAGATCTAAAAACTATAATTATGAAGCTGAAAGCTCTTGTTGAAATACATTTTTAATAATAAATAAAATCAATGACAGGAAGAAAGAAAACTGGTTTAGTGTTCATATTGTTAGTTCATTAATTTATAGTCATACAACAGAAAGTTAACTGAAAAGTTGTAATTCGAAAGTTTTAGCCAATGATAAAAAAAAGCTTCAGGAAAGCCATATTTTTGCATGCTTTCCTTAACTTTATTAAAAAAAATGAATATAATTTTTTTATTTAATGTTTTGAAATAAGTTGGAAATAAAAATGACACAATGATATCCTGATTTTAACCCTCTGAGGTCTGAGGGGCATTTTTAGGGTTTTGCAGATAACTGATCCCCATGTGTTTCATATCAAAATGTTAAGAACAAACTCGGCTAAACTAGTTCCAGGGCAACGTGTAAAGAAATTATTTGGCGCTAAAGCAAAAAGATTTCTCAAATCTCTTGTGAACAAAATACCTTTACTCAATGGCTTTGGTGTTTGAAATGAGTTTCCAAAAGTCCTGGGTTCACGAAAGTAGCGTAATATGTAAAAGAAATGGTAAATAAATGTCTAAAATTACATTTTGTAATGTGCTTTTTTTCAGCGTCTCTTGTCCTAAGAGGTTTAAAAAGAAAGCTTTGCAGAAATCAGCCAAAATCTGCAGATGTTTGAAGCTGAAACAATCAAAGGTTAAGTGTTCTTTCTATTTAATCATGTATTAATCAATCAGGGACCAGTTTAATTGTTAGTAATTACAGCTAAAGACCTAGCTAGCGTCAATTTTTTTTTTACATTTGTCACATTTTTGTCACTTTTATTGACATTTTTATCTATTTTTTTACCAATTGTTCTTTTCTCCAAATGCTATAAGTGCTATAACATTCATGTAGTAATCAATCAACAACCGTTTTAAATGCTAATAATTACAGCTAAAGACCTAGCTAGCGTTAACGTTGAGCTAGCCAAGCGGTTGTAGCACTAAACAAATTTGTAAAGCTTTACTTTTTTATGTTTGTCACTTTTTCTGACATCTTTTCACATTTGAGTCACTTTTATTGACATTTTTATCTCTTTTTTAAAAGTTCTTTCACCAATAGTTTTTTCTCCAAATGCTATAACATTCATGTATTAATCAATCAAGAACCTGTTTAAATGCTAATAATTACAGCTAAAGACCTAGCTAGCGTTAATGTTGAGTGAGCCGAGCGGTTGTAGCGCTAAACAACTTTGTAAAGCTTTTTCTTTTTACATTTGTCACTTTTTTGACATCTTTTCACATTTTTCTCACTTTAATTGACATTTGTTCACATTTTAGTCATTTTTATTGACATTTTTATCTCTTTTTTTAAAGTTCTTTTACCAATTGTTTTTTCTCCAAATGCTATAAATGCTATAACATTCATGTACTAATCAATCAAGAACCTGTTTAATTGCTAATAACGACAGCTAAAGACCTAGCTAGCGTTAACGTTGAGCGAGCCGAGCGGTTGTAGCGCTAAGCTAACGTATCTTTATGACGCCGAACGCTATTGTTAGCTGCCATCATGCTAGCTTGTCCTTGGACTTTTGCAGCTAAGATGGGGGCCGTAATGTTCGGTTAGCCAACATGCTAACATAGCTAATGGTGTCCCAAATGAGTCAGTCAAGCTACGTGTTGCTACATATCACCCATTCACGCATGCTGACACTGAAACAGGATGCAGGGTATTTTCTCTTTTTGTCACCAGACACATTAGTTTATTTAATAATAGGTTCAGTTGAAATACAGTTAGTGTGATTATCATTGCAGTCCACGTTACACAAAATGCTGCTGCGACACATTACTCTCACTGTGAGAGGAACAAGGAGCGGGCGCCACACAGTGAAAACAAAACAAAGATGGCCGACTCTAGAAATGACCCCAAACCAACATGTTCCATCATCTTAGAAATATAGAAACACTACATAGAGAAAGCAGCACACAGAGGCACGTATGAAACAGCTGAGCACAGAAAAAGACGAGTGTGTGTGTGTGTGTGTGTGTGTGTGTGTGTGTGTGTGTGTGTGTGTGTGTGTGTGTGTGTGTGTGTGTGCGATTAAATCCTCACAAAACACAGAATATACGGCACAGCCCAGAGTGACGGGCAGGGAGGGGAAAGGGGGAGATAAACAGGAAGAAGAACAATAAATAAATAAATAAATATCAGTGGTTTCATCTAGGGTTCAGAGGAAGGATGAGTGGGAGGGTGGAAATGTTTTAAAAAAATTATTAATGTGACTGGTGATGAAAATTATGACCAAAGAAGAAGAAGAAGAAGAAGAAGAAGAAGAAGAAGAAGAAGAAGAAGGGGTTTTTACACTAACCATTTCAGAAGTCTGTCCTTAAGTTAAAGTCAATTTGTTCCCTCATAATTTTAGATATTATATTTTTCACTCAGTTTTTTGGCGTTTTCCAATGCTTTCAGTTAGCATTTGAATGTCTAGGTGTTAAATGAAAATCTGGTTTTATCTGGTGTTACTGCTGTTTAATATGGAAGCCCATCTCTGGAAATAAGTGAAGGGAAGTCAAAATGCATAACTTACACAACTATGTAATTACAAATTCAAAACTTAGGGTTAAAACCGAGATACTCTGTAAAGTATTTGCCATTTTGAGTCACAATTTTGAGATTATGAATCCAATTTTGGACTGAAATTACGAGATTTAAACCTTTAGATACTAAAACATAAGCATAAGATAACACCAACTTTTGACTAAGTTCTGAAAGACTTATCGTACTTTCTATAAATTCTATGATTTTGAGATATTAAATCATTGTGTAGTAAATCAAGTTGTCATAATTTTTACTTAAGAAAGTCATAAACATGACACATCTCACAAGTTCAAATTCATAAAGTCAGAACTTTCTCTCAGTCAATCACACTTTTGACTTAATGTTCGTCATTACATAAGTTTCCTATTATTCTTTTATTTTGAAGTGAATACGCTCCTATAGCTTAACCCTTGTGTTGTCTTCCCGTCAACCATGAAACACTATTATCGCTTTTTCGGACATGTTGCCACTTTTTCAATGTTGTGGGTGCTTTCTTTGATGTTTTTTACAAAGTTATTTGATATTTCCAATGTCGACATTTTCAGCGCTTATTGTCAAGGCATTGACCCATTTCTTGTGATTAAAAAAAGAACTGAAAATGGGTCAAATTTGACCCGAGGACAACATGAGGGTTAAGTCTATCTCTACTCTTTGATTTCATGAAGTCTTTTCTGCTCGGTTCTAAGACGCCAGAGAAGCAGTTTTCCATTTTTTAATGCTTCCTTTAAAAAAAGAAAAAGAAAAAATGGCCCCATATTGAGAAAAACGGGTGCAGTTCATCTGCCGAACGCTACGCTCGGTCTCGGTCTCGGTCTCTCTTACCGGGGTCGTCGTCGGGCATGGCGACCGTCAGCAGGTCGCTGACGCGTCCGTACAGACCGTTGGTGCAGACCGCCACCACCTGGACCACGTAGCTGGTGTTGGCCAACAGGTCGTCGAGTATCGCGCCCTGGTGGAGAGAGGAGGAATGACACCAGCTCTGAACAGCCATCAAGATGATTAGGGTCAGTCTTCGTTGTTTTAACCCTCGTGTTGTCTTCACTTTCGGGACCCGTGACTTATTTTGGGGTTTTAAAAACAATTCTGAAATAAAATGTTACTTCATAATCTATTTACAAATATTGTCTTCCTCTCAATTTTAAATAATTGAGATAACGTCTATGTTTAGGGAATGCATCAGTCTCTACTAGCACACTATTAAACATGGAAGTGGGGTTTGTTTTTTGTCATAGGGTTATAATTCATGTTCAAAATCCACTATGAAAACAACATAAGTGTCATATCTTAGATAATTTTCTGATTGAGTCAGGAATACATGTTTATCACAAGAAATAAGGAAAGGCCGGTGATTTTCAGGTATTAAATAATGTATATTTTTACAATTTTTCTTCTTGTAAAAATCTGAAAATGGGTCAATTTGACCCGAAGATCATACAAGGGTTAAGAGGAGAAAATACAGGTGAAATTGGGAACATATTGAGACTTTCCCCCCCCCAAAAAACGCTTCTATAGGTCGTTCGGTCAAGCAGCAATAACAACCTGTATTTACGTTTATAGCGGTGGCGCCCTCTAGTGGCCGTAGTCATTATAAAGAAAAGCAGGAAGTAAGGTGGCTGAGCATAGGAGAGCGGGGATCGAGTCCGGTTTAAAAATAAAAGTAAACTACAAGTTGTTGTTTTTAACTCATTCTCCTTTCCTGACCCCCCCCCCCCCCAAAAAAAAAATCCCATACCTTTCACCATACATAGAGATGGAACTTTCCATAAGATCTTCTCTCGTTGCAAATGCTAAGTGAATAAATCCATGCCAACTCTATGTAGTGGGAAGGGTATGTGATGATGGGGGGGGGGGGGTAGTATCCTGAGTGCGCACGGACCGCTACAGGAAATCATTCATTCCACAAACAATAACACTTTTTAACACGTCACTCTGGGTGCTAGATGAGACTTTGGACACCACACTACTGCACTAATGAACACCTGCACATTGGTTTATTTAAATTTACATTTTAGCATTTATTTAAGCAGTTGCACATTGTTCCCCCATCCTGTAATATTACAATATTTGTTCTTTTACTTTCGTATTGATTCATGTAATTGTATGTATGTATATTTTCCTAGTATTTCATTTACACTTATATTGTGCTTTGTGACTGATTTTTGCTGCTGTTACACAGGAATTTCCCATTTTTCTTGGGATCAATAAACATCTATCTATCTATCTATCCATGAAATAACTGGCCTTTAAAAATAAAAATATGCCTCTATGGAAATTTAACATAGGGGGGTGTATACTTATGCCCCCTGTATTTTAACATAGGGGGTGTATATACACCCCCTATGTTAAAATACAGGGGCATAGTATACACCCCCCTATGTTAAATACAGGGTCTAAGTATACACCCCCCTATGTTTAAAATACAGGGGCATAAGTAACACCCCCTATGTTAAAATACAGGGGCATAAGTATACACCCCCCTATGTTAAAATACAGGGGGCATAAGTTACACCCCCCTATGTTAATACACAGGTCTAAGTATACACCCCCCTATTAAATACAGGGCATAAGTATACACCCCCCTATGTTAAAATACAGGGGGCATAAGTATCACCCCCCTATGTTAAAATACAGGGGGCATAAGTATACACCCCCTATGTTAAAATACAGGGGCATAAGTATACACCCCCATGTTAATTTCCATAGAGCATATTTTTATTTTTAAAGGCCAGTTATTTGGATAGATAGATAGATAGATTTATTGATCCCAAGAAAAATGGGAAATTCCTGTGTAACAGCAGCAAAATCAGTCACAAAGCACAAATAAGTGTAATGAAATACTAGGAAAAATATACATCATACAATATACATGAATAATAATACGAATAAAAGTAAAAGAACAAATATTTGAATATGTACAGATGGGGGAACAAAAATGGTGCAACTGCTAAATATATGCTAAATGTAAATTTAAATAACCAAATGTCAGGTGCATAGTTGCAGTAGTGTGGTGTCCAAAAGTCTCATCTAGCACCCAGATAACGTGTTAAAAAGTTTTATTGTTTGTGGAATGAATGATTTCCTGTACGGTCCGTGCGGCCTCAGGATACTACCCCCCCCCCCCCACATCACTACCCTTCCCATCATAGAGATTGGCATGGATTTATTTCACTTAGCATTTGCAACGAGAGAAGATCTTATGGAAAGTTCATCTCTGTATGGTGAAAGTATGGGATTTTTTTTTTTGGGGGGGGGGGGGTCAGGAAAGGAGAATGAGGTTAAAAACAACAACTGTAGTTTACTTTTATTTTTAAACCGGACTCGATCCCCGCTCTCCTATGCTCAGCCACCTTACTTCCTGCTTTTCTTTATAATGACTACGGCCACTAGAGGCGCCACCGCTATAAACGTAAATACAGGTTGTTATTGCTGCTTGACCGAACGACCTATAGAAGCGTTTTTTGGGGGGGGAAAGTCTCAATATGTTCCCAATTTCACCTGTATTTTCTCCTCTTAACCCTTGTATGATCTTCGGGTCAAATTGACCCATTTTCAGATTTTTACAAGAAAAAAATTGTAAAAATAATACATTATTTAATACCTGAAAATCACCGGCCTTTCCTTATTTTGTGATAAACATGTATTCCTGACTCAATCAGAAAATTATCTAAGATATGACACTTATGTTGTTTTCATAGGGATTTTGAACTAATTATAACCCTATGACAAAAACAACCCACTTCCATGTTAATAGTGTGCTAGTAGAGACTGATGCATTCCCTAAACATAGACGTTATCTCAATTATTTAAAATTGAGAGGAAGACAATATTTGTAAATAGTGATGAAGTAACATTTTATTTCAGAATTGTTTTTAAAACCCCAAAATAAGTCCCGGGTCCCGAAAGTGAAGACAACAACGAGGGTTTAAAACAACGAAGACTGACCCTAATCATCTTGATGCTGTTCAGAGCTGGTGTCATTCCTCCTCTCTCCACCAGGGCGCGATACTCGACGACCTGTTGGCCAACACCAGCTACGTGGTCCAGGTGGTGGCGGTCTGCACCACGGTCGTACGGACGCAGTCAGCGACCTGCTGACGGTCGCCATGCCCGACGACGACCCCGGTAAGAGAGACCGAGACCGAGACCGAGCGTAGCGTTCGGCAGATGAACTGCACCCGTTTTCTCAATATGGGGCCATTTTTCTTTTCTTTTTTTAAAGGAAGCATTAAAATGGAAAACTGCTTCTCTGGCGTCTTAGAACCGAAAAGACTTCATGAAATCAAAGAGTAGAGATAGACTTAACCCTCATGTTGTCCTCGGGTCAAATTTGACCCATTTTCATTCTTTTTTAATCACAAGAAATGGTTCAATGCCTGACAATAACGCTGAAAATGTCGACATTGGAAATATCAAATAACTTTGTAAAAAACATCAAAGAAAGCACCCCAACATTGAAAAGTGGCAACATGTCCGAAAAAGCAAATATAGTGTTTCATGGTGACGGGAAGACAACACAAGGGTTAAGCTATAGGAGCGATATTCAATTCAATAAAAGAATAATAGGAAACTTATGTAATGACGAACATTAAGTCAAAAGTGTGATTGACTGAGAGAAGTTCTGACTTTATGAATTTGAACTTGTGAGATGTTTCTGTTATGACTTTTAAGTAAAAATTATGAACTTGATTTACTACACAATGATTAATATCTCAAAATCATAGAATTTATAGAAAGTACGATAAGTCTTCAGAACTTATCAAAAGTTGGTGTTATCTTATGCTTATGGTTAGTATCTAAAGGTTTAAATCTCGTAATTTCAGTCCAAAATTGGATTCTAATCTCAAATTGTGACTCAAATGGCAAATACTTTACAGAGTATCTCGGTTTTAACCCTAAGTTTTGAATTTGTAATTACTAGTTGTGTAAGTTATGCATTTTGACTTCCTTCACTTATTTCCAGAGATGGGCTCCATATTAAACAGCAGTAACACCAGATAAAACCATATTTTCATTTAAACCTAGGACTTCAAATGCTAACTGAAAGCATTGGAAACGACGCAAAAATGAGTGAAAAATATAATATCTAAATTATGTAGGGAACAAATTGACTTTAACTTAAGGACAGACTTCTGAAATGGTTAGTGTAAAAAACCCTTCTTCTTCTTCTTCTCTTTCTTCTTTCTCTTCTTCTTCTTCTCTTTGGTCATAATTTTCATCACCAGTCACATTATAATTTTTTTAACATTTCCACCCTCCCACTCATCCTTCCTCTCTGAACCCTAGATGAAACCACTGATTATTATTATTTATTTATTGTTCTCTTCCTGTTTATCTCCCCCTTTCCCCTCCCTGCCCGTCACTCTGGCTGTGCCGTATATTCTGTGTTTTGTGAGGATTTAATCGCACACACACACCACACACACACACACACACCACACACACCCACACACACACACACACACACACACACCACACCCGTCTTTTTCTGTGCTCAGCTGTTTCATCTGCCTCTGTGTGCTGCTTTCTCTTAGTAGTGTTTCTATATTCTAAGATGATGGAACATGTTGGTTTGGGGTCATTTCTAGAGTCGCGCATCTTTGTTTTGTTTTCACTGTGTGGCGCCCGCTCCTTGTTCCTCTCACAGTGAGAGTAATGTGTGCAGCAGCATTTTGTGTAACGTGGACTGCAATGATAATCACACTAACTGTATTTCAACGACCTATATTAAATAAACTAATGTGTCTGGTGACAAAAGGAAAATACCCTGCATCCTGTTTCAGTGTGCAGCATGCGTGAATGGGTGATATGTAGCAACACGTAGCTTGACTGACTCATTTGGGACACCTAGCTATGTTAGCAGTTGGCTAACCCGAACATGACGGCCCCCATCTTAGCTGCAAAAGTCCAAGGACAAGCTAGCATGATGGCAGCTAACAATAGCGTTCGGCGTCATAAAGTACGTTAGCTTAGCGCTACAACCGCTCGGCCGCTCAACGTTAACGCTAGCTAGGTCTTTAGCTGTCGTTATTAGCAATTAACAGGTTCTTGATGATTAGTACTGAATGTATAGTCTTTATAGCATTTGGAAAAAAACAATGGTAAAAGAACTTTAAAAAAGAGAGTAAAAATGTCATAAAAATGACTAAAATGTGAACAAATGTCAATTAAGTGAGAAAAATGTGAAAAGATGTCAAAAAAGTGACAAATGTAAAAAAAAGCTGTACAAGTTGTTAGCGCTACAACCGCTGGCTCTCACTCACATTAACGCGTAGCTGTCTTTAGCTGTATTATTAGCATTTAAACAGGTTCTGATGATTAATACATGAATGTTATAGCATTTGGAGAAAAACTATTGGTGAAAGAACTTTAAAAAAGAGATAAAAATGTCAATAAAAGTGACTCAAATGTGAAAAGATGTCAGAAAAAGTGACCAACATAAAAAAGATAAGCTTTACAAATTGTTTAGTGCTACAACCGCTTGGCTAGCTCACGTTAACGCTAGCTAGGTCTTTAGCTGTAATTATTAGCATTTAAAACGGGTTGTGTTTATTACTACATGAATGTTAGAGCACTTATAGCATTGGAGAAAAGAACAATTGGTAAAAAATAGATAAAAAGTCATAAAAGTGACAAAAATGGACAAATGTAAAAAAAAATTGACGCTAGCTAGGTCTTTCCTGTAATTCTAACAATTAAACTGGTCCCTGATTGATTAATACATGATTAAATAGAAAGAACACTTAAACCTTGGATTGTTTCAGCTTCAAACATCTGCAGATTTGTGGCTGATTTCTGCAAAGCTTTCTTTTAAACCTCTTAGGACAAGAGACGCTGAAAAAAAGCACATTACAAAATGTAATTTTAGACATTTATTTACCATTTCTTTTACATATTACGCTACTTTCGTGAACCCAGGACTTTTGGAAACTCATTTCAAACACCAAAGCCATTGAGTAAAGGTATTTGTCACAGAGATTGAGAAATCTTTTGCTTTAGCGCCAAATAATTTCTTTACACTTGCCCTGGAACTAGTTGTGCCGAGTTTGTTCTTAACATTTTGATATGAAACACATGGGATCAGTTGATCTGCACAAACCCTAAAATGCCCTCAGACCTCAGAGGGTTAAACATCAGTGATATCATTGTGTCATTTTTTTCCACTTATTTCAAAACATTAAATAAAAAATTATATTCATTTTTTTAATAAAGTTAAGGAAAGCAGGCAAAAATAGCTTTCCTGAAGCTTTTTTTTATCTGGCTAAACTGCGAATTAACTAATTCAGTTAACTTCGTTGTATGACTATAATTAATGAACTACCAATATGAACACTAAACAGTTTTCTTTCTTCCTGTCATTGATTTTATTTATTATTAAAAATGTATTTCAACAAGACGCTTCAGATCATAATTAGTATGTTTTTAGATCTTTGCGTCGCTCTGCTCCAAACCCTGCCCTCCCCTCTCCCCCATCTCATTAAAACTGTAAAACTCACCTCATGCTTCACACACCAGTCTTCTGGTCTCCATGATGTGTGACTTAGCTCAGACAGGTAGAGACCCCCCCCCCCCACCCGTCCCCGTCCCCCACCCCACTGTCCCCTGACATGCCCCCTGTGTGCTGTGCGTCTGACGATGACAGAAACATGATTAATTACAAATGCTTTATGTTCGAGGTTTTCTGGACACGACAGAGACGGACGGAGAGAGAGACAGAGACAGACTCAGACCCAACAAAGAAGCCAAAGGACATAATGAGACAACGAGACAGAACAAGACAAGGAGACAGAACGAGACACAAAAAGACAGAGAGAGAGACAATGACAGAACGAGACAAAGTGACAGAACAGAACAAAGAACGAACAAGAAAAAGAGACACAAGAGAAGACAATGAGAAAACGAGACAAAAGACAGGATTAGACAGAAACCAGACAAAGAAGACAGAGAGAGACAGAGAAGAGATTGACAACTGAAACAGAACAAGAGAGAAAGAGACAAAAGACAGACGAGACACAAGAGACAGAAAAAGACAGAAAGAGACAATGACAGAACGAGACAAAAAGACGAGAGAGACAGAAAGAGAAAAACCTACTGACACAGGGAGAGAAAAAGAGACAGATTGAGACAAAGAGACAGAGATAGACAGGACGAGGAAAAGAGACGAGACCGACAGACCGAGACAGAACAAGAAATGGAGAGAGACAGCAAGTCAGGAAGGGTAAATAGAGACGACGTGGACGAAAAAACAGAAAGAGACACAAAATGCAGACAGAGTCAAAAGGACAGACTGAGACGGGAGACAGTAGTCAGTAGGACGTCACGCTGCTCAGTCAAAAGGTTTTCTGTGTTTTGCTTTTTTTTCTGTGCTTTTTGTCCATGCATGCACGTCCAAATGTGTCCATTTGCCAGCATTATTGTCTGTCCCATTCTCATTGTGTCTTTCATGCACTCCGAATTCTGCTTGAAGTGATGTGGGAACAGTCTTTCCCTCTTTTCATTATACAATTATACAGAGTGTTTTTTAGGGTTTAAGTAACAAAAGTAAACCAAAGTTGATCTTTTCATTTTTTCTAAAATCCATCCAAAAATACGAGTCCCGTGTTTGTCTCTCCTCTCCGTGATGTTCTCGTCCCAGTTTATTCAAATAGGTTTTCCCATGTAACACGCCTCCTTCTTACATGTTCAACTCAGGAAATCACCACCATCATTATGCACCTCAGAGAAATGCAAAGGTCAAAATAGGCAAGAGTTAAGCTGTGTGGATTTCATGAGTTTGACTTTTTCTGAGTTATTTGTTCTTGTTTGATAACTGTTGTATACTAATGATGCAACATGTGCCTTTTATTCCAGGAAATACCTGGACCCAAACTCAGATGAATTTGAACGATGAGGTAAGGAAACTTTTAATTTTCTTTCAAACTCTGCATGTCATTAGGGCTGCAACTACCGATTATTTTAAATTTCAATTATTAGTGGATTATGTTCGCGATTAATTAAGTTCACTTGAAGTTATTTGGTCTATAAATTGGAGAAAAATTTTGATCAGTGTTTTCCAAAGCAAGATGACATCTTCAAATGTCTTGTTTTGTCCACAACTGAAGACATTCAGTTTACTCTCACAACGAGAGAAGAAAATAAACATATTCACATTGTGACATGTTGTCCTCGGGTCAAATTGACCGTTGTCCTATACAATGTTCTTTTTAATTCTCCAAAATAACATGATTGATTCCACCCAACGCTCTTTGTCAAGTACAAATCTCTACTTTCATTAATTGGGGGCGTCTTATTTAATTTATAGTATTTGAAAAATGTTTTTGAAATAGTTGTTGAGTAAAAGTGACATATTCCAGTCTGTGATTATCATCAACATCCATTCCTTTATTTTAGTCTAAATAATCCTATTTCTGCTTTTCTAACTCAAACATTAGGTAATATTTTCCTATAAATGGGTTAATTGACCATAATTCCAAAAAATAACTGTAACAACTAAAGTTAATAAGTTAGAGTTACTAGTGTTGAAAATGTAAAAAAGTGACAAACTTGAAAAAAAAAAGCGTCAAAAGTGTTGAAAAAGGGACAAAACATACGAGAAAAAGTTTAAAAACGCGATAAAAAAGCGTCAACAAAAGTGTTGATTTTCAATTTTGAAGGGAAGACAACACGAGGGTTAACAAGCTGCTATCAAGAATTATCAATTTTGATTAATCGTTATCCAAAAATAGCTCGGCGATTCATCAATAGTTGACATAATTTGTTCATCTTTGCAGTTCTACATATCATTACTTAGTTCATCCTCTTTCTCACCAACAGGACAACTATGAACCCAATCTGGCTTGGAATTGAACCGGTCCAAACCGGAGTTACGACCGGGCCTGGTTCCTACGTCACCGAGAACCACGACTCGACCACGACCTATCGCCTCTTTTACCTTTACCTGGCATCAAAACCACCACGGCAATCTGTTCGGAGAAAAACCACCACGGATTCAGTTTCCCCAGTCAGATCCACCAGCTGGTCAAGTCCTGAGCCATTCTGAAGAGACAGCACGGCAGTACCACTCCACGCGGCACCAGATGTACTCCCTACAACCAGACACAAAAGGAGACCCTCGACTCGGTGGCACCGCCCCCTTTTACTCCACAACAACAAAACATAAGGAAACCTTCATTCCCACTACTCCTCTATACCCAATGTAAAGACACATGCCTTCCTGGAGTCCTAAGTCCCAATGACTCCTCTGAATTAGCAAAAGACGACGTTAGTAGCGCTACTCCTACGCTCACGCAGTGCAAAGACAAAAGTGGTAAAAGTATTTCTTCACACGGCACCGTTACCAGCGACGCTGAGGTCTCACACAGCACACAACAACAACTCGTCGTCCTTCGTCTACGCCGAGAAACGGCCGAGGCTTGGCTCGTCCAATATACGAAGACACGCCACCACTGATGGAACGTGTCTGCTGGACCCGAGGTCTTCCAGAGATGCAGACTTCGACCCCACCACCTTCTTCTCTGGCAAAGTTTGTCCCCCGTAGCCCACATCCCAAGCGTTCCTCATTTTTCGTCTACCACGACTCTTGTCCGGCTGAGTGGCGTTCTCTTGCAGACCACACAGCCAATGTCCCTGGTGAGCGCCCCTTTGTCCTCCCTCCACCTCCACCTCTTCTCCTCCTCCTCCTCCCTTCTGTGTGACACCGCGACCCCTCCATCTGCCTGCATGACCTCCCTCCTCGCCCGGCCTGTGTTGTCTGCCTCTGCACTGGACTCCCAGCATGCCCTACCCGCTTCGCGGTCTAGCAAAGACCAGGCTTCTCCTTCAACCCCCACTCCCTGCCTCCACCCTGCCTCACGTCCCTCACCCCTCGAACCCCCTGCTGGTTTGGACCCTGTCTTCCCCGGTGTCGGGGTTCAATGATAATGATGCGTGGTGATGGTGATTTGTTGTTCGGCTTTCGTCTTTGTCGGTCCCTCAGGCGACCCCTCAGTGTTTAGCGATACCCCTCCTCTAAAAACGGTCCGGATCCATCCAGCACCACCGCCCACGCCGCCGCAGACGTCCGAATCCTCCTGGATCCTTCACTCTCAAGGTCTCACTGTCTCTCAACCCCACCCTCCACCTTCAGTTATGTCTCTCTGACTTTACCTTTTCCAGCACAACGCCGTGGCTTGTCCCGATCTTTCTCACTTGTGTTGAGGACGCGAGGTACGCCACGGGGAACACCATTGAGTCATTTCTCCCCGAGGTCAGCGGTGATGTGTTTTCTCTAGCTAGCGACGTGGACCCCTTGTGCGGCTGTTCTCTGGAGCCGTCGGCGTCCTCGTCCTGGTTGCATGCCTCTCCTCATGTCCCCTGCCGTCCTCAGCCTGGAACGCGCCCTAGCTTAGAACTTTACTCGAGTGTGGGCTTCCCTTCGGCCTCTGGTGTTGTTACAGACGATCTTCCACCCTCTCTGTCTGTGGCTGTGTTCTGACGGTTCTGTCGTTAGACCAGCCTCTGCTCCCCCATAGCGCCGTCTCTCCCTCATCGTCCTCTTCACACTCCTTCCTCGCCGAGTCACCCATAGTGCCTCCCGTTTCGTTGCAGCCACGCGTCTGGCGCCAGGGACCCCTGTGTTTCTCGGCATCAGAACAGACCCCCGCCCTACAAACCTTTGCCCACCCTTCTCACCCAGCCAGCTCCCCCTTCAACCCCACACCCCAGAAGGACAGCTTTAGACATTAGCAGCATGCCTCCGGCTCGGCGCTGTTCCCCGACATCCCGGAGGGCGTAGATCGGAGTGGGACAGGGTTCAAACGTCGGCCTCTGGAGAGAGCGTGTTCCTATTCACCCAACGTCCGCTAACGCCGTTCCCCCGTCCCCGACCTTGAATCCGGCCAGGCCCCCGACGTTTGGAGGGACGCACCTCGGCGTTCTATTTTGAAGCGAGCGGCAGTGCCATCGCCTCAGAGGTAGGAGCACGGCGGAGCCAGCCACGTCCCGCTGTGCCCTCGGCTCACCCTGTCGCTGGGCGGGGGATGATTAGACGGCTCGGTCAGGTGACAGCCTGTACTACAACGAGACGTCCTTGTATTCAGTATCTCCAGCGCCAAGAGAGAGTTGCGAGACAGAGGAGCCAGTGCCGCAGGTAAACAAAAGCCGTAAAAAACTGCATTTCACCTGCAAAATCAAGGGATCAGGAAAAGTGCTTCTGGACACAAAACTTCAACAAAAACATCAAAATCATCAACAAAACTACATTTTATTTGTATTGAATGCGAGAAAACTCATGCATGCAATTAAAACGTACCCATTACAGTCCCGAACAGATCCCATGAGTTTTTTACCATCCCTATCTTCATCATCATCTGAGACTCTTGATTTTATCCCTCATTCTCCATTTCCCTATTCCACTTATTCTGGATCTTCCCAGCATGCATTTGCATTGTCTGGTCAGGATGGCAACCTATCTCAGAGCTCAGGCGGCGACACCATAGCGCTGAATTAATCCATACGTTTAAAAAAAGCAACTCTTTTATTGGTAATAAGAAGTAAAAGTCACTCATGATTAATCCTATTACAAAACGCTTAATGCTTTTATTATCCATGACCCTGACAACTTTACTCATCCAGTATCATTAAAGATGTCCAAAATCCCTCAATGCAATTTGAGAAACTCATTTTACATCTCATTTTCAAATTGTAAAGATGCCGTTTCTTTCCCAAATTCTTTAACCCTTTTTACCTTCATTAAACCAGGGAAAAAACTCATTGAGATCAAAATCAAACACACTGCAACCTAAAACAACAGGAACGCAGCAACCACAGTCATGAAACCTAGACAAACATCTGCAGCCAGATTGTGTCTGCCTCCAAGTTTAGCATGCTCTTAAAAGCGACCAATGAGAGCACTTTTAAGTTTAAAGGTAGTATAGAGAGTTTTACCAATGAGTTCTGACCTTTGACTGCCATGACAAGATAGATCCACCAGAGGCAGCAGAGCTCTTTGAAGCCGTATCACCAGACAAGCCAAGCTCATTAGATCTGAGATTGGACAATTCTGGGGAGTCTGCTCTGGATTTTCTGATGACTCTACAAATGACTCGTATGCAATTGGATAGTCCTTCAACCAATCAAAGCACCGATCCGGTGACTTAGACTCGACAGGGCATCCGTTTGCGCTTTGGTGGCGTCCGGCGTTTGCTATGTTGAATGTAAACAAGAAGCTGCTCGTCGCTTCTCTATCGTCATCGTGTTAAACCCGACAATAGCGCGCCAGTAATGCTTGGGTACAGAGAATAATTAAATGTGCAGTAATCAATCGCCAGCGAAGTGCGGGTTTACCCAGTTTGATAAAAACTTTCACCGACCGTTCTGTCCCAGAGGCTGCTTTTCTCCTTTTAAAGGTCCCTGGCAGTAATTTTTTGTACATTAATATACGTTCCCCCAGCCTGCCCATGCCCCCCAGCGCGAGAAATGTGATATGTGTAACCGAGCCCTGGGATCCTCTCTGCCTTTGAGAAAATGAAAAGTTCAGATGGTCCGATCTGGAATTTGCCCTTTATGAGGTCCATAGGGCAAAGTTACTCTTCCCCTTTAACTGCTTTGTCCACCCAGAGAATTTGGCCCGCCCATGAGAGAGAACATCATGGCTTTCAACGCCAAAGTGTTGCGGGTCAAGGTTACAGTATACAGTATTGGGGACCACTAAGGTCTATATAAAGAGACTTCAGAGTACGTATTAGGGGACCCCTAAGGTCTATATAAAAGAGACTTCAGATACATATTAGGGGACCACTAACGTCTACATAGAAAGCTAGACTTCGATACCATATTGAGGGAGACCCACAACGGTGTCTATATAAAAGAGACTTCAGATACATGTGATTAGGGTACAGCTAGGTCCTAGATACTATAATCGCTTCAGATACAGTATTAGGGGACCACTAACGGTCTATAATAAAGAGCACTTCAGATACGTTTGAGGGACACTAAGTTCTATATAAAAGAGACTCAGTACATACGTAGGGACCACTAAGGTCGCACAAAAGAGACTGATCAGCTAAGTAGGGACCACTAAGGTCTATATAAAAGAAGGACTTCAGATACAGTATGTAGGGGACCACAATAGGTTTATATAAAAGAGATCGAATACCAGTATAGGGGAACACTAAAGGGGGTCTATATAAAGAGACTTCAGATTGAGTATTAGGGAACCACTAAGGTCTACTAAAGAGACTTCGAGACCGTATCGGGACCACTAAGGTCATATAAAAGAGACTTCATGATACAGTATTTAGGGACCACTAAGGTCTTTATAAAAGATACTTCAGAGGTTACCACTAGGTCATATCAGGAGCCTTCAGACATTAGGGGACTACGTATTATAAAGAGACTTCAGATACAGTATTAGGGGACCACTAAGGTCAGTCTATAATCAGAGGACTTCAGATACAGTATTAGGGGATCACTAAGGTCTATATAAAAGGACTTCAGTATACAGTATTAGGGACCCGTAAGTCGATATAAAAGAGAGACTTCAGATACAGTATTAGGGGCCACTAAGGTCTATATAAAAGAGCAGTTACTATGGGGCCATAGCTTAGAAAATAGGGCCACTGTCCGACTGTGCGGGTTTTAAAAACTATCAGGGGTTTTCGCAGTTTACCCTCATTAACAACAAGTCATGTACAGTATGACCGTTACTCAACAGAAACTTCCGACCTTTTTCTAATGAAACATTTAATGCCAGGTGATTTTTCGATTGGGATCAACTGAACCTCTGATGTTCTTCCTGCCAAGCAGCAATTCTTGTTTCGACTGCAGACAGAGATCCATCCATTCAGCAACAAAAGGCTGCCTGTATTACTTCAAGACTGCTCGCGGTGTTCGTTTTACATGTGAGAAACATCACAAATTCCCTGCTCTTTTGTAGTGTATTCATTTATATCTAATTTTTGTCTTTGCATTTCCTCGATTTGTGAGTTTCCAGCGGCAGCAAGCTCAGACGGCCGTGTTGTACGACAGATAGGTTTATTTTGTTAATAGTGTTCTGGTTTAAACTAGTGTCTGTCCATGTGTTAACTGAGGTTGACACATGGATGATAAGCTTGTGAGTCGTTCACTGTGTAATAAAGCAGGCTACAAAAATCTGCGGACAGCAGATTTTCTCATCATTTGTCACACTTATATATTTAAATGAAACTCAAAACGGTTAACACCTCTCCAACCCAGGCAGAAAAACAGTCCACTAAATTGTCTGCAGAGTTTCATTCTGCATCACACTCTGAATAAACTGTTCAAAAGTGCAGAAAAGAAAGCTAAACAAAAAAATAACAACAATCCACTCGCAAGCAATTTTAAAATCTTCATCCTGAACCGTGATATAGATGGATAGAGGAGTGGATGGATAGATACGATAGATAGATGCGATTATTCATCCCTAAGGGAATTTTAGGCATCAGTTGCAAGACAACATAAGGCACCACAACACACTATACACACAATATTATCACACATACACTAAGAGATAAAAATAAAAATGACCACGATAAAGGTGACGTATACTATTGGGATATACTGTGTGTTACATGATGTATAGTGCAAAAGGGAAACAGGGCACTAGACATTATAAAAGTAACTATGACTAAAAATAAACAGTAAACCATAAACTGACGGACTATATACGATAAGACACATATACAGATACGTTATGAGATGCAAGATGTAAGTCAGACAATGTGATATTATGGGGGGGGGGGGGGGGTGGGGGGGCTGAGATATTACTTCTGCCAGGTGAGCTACTAGACAGTACACTTTAAGCAAATTTGTGTTATGCGATTTTTAGCTAAATGCTCTGAAACGCATTGGCTGCCTGGAAGGTAGGATTTTTATATTATGTAGGTGTGAAACAGAGGCACAAAACCCCTGCTCTTGTCAGTAAACATCTTCCCATCACTGTGTTGCCATGATCCGTGCCCCGTGAAATTCTGAGCGCTGGTTCCCGAGTACAAAAACCAAGACTCTATCTTCATGATTTAAGTTCATCCTAATCTGTTTCCTTGTTAAGTCTTTCATCTGGAACTTAGAGGGGGGAGTTTAATTCCTCACCGATTTGACTTTGTGTCACTATTGTACCTTTCGGTCTCTGGCACCTTTCGATCTTCTGTCTGGGCTTCTGTCTTTCAACCTTTTTTGGACCATTATCAGTTCTTTATCAGGGTTGTTCCCCAGGGGATGAAGTGAATGAATGAATGAATGAATTGTGATGTGTGTACTCTGGCTGGTGAGACAAGAGTGAAAGCGGCTCTTTAATGATCACTATCAACAGGCCGATTCCAGTCCATCACGGGGGATCGAGTCAAATTTGTGCAGAGAAAGAGATGAGTCAGACAAACAGCCTGTCCAAGTTTATGCATACTAGTGTTTTCCTCAACTGGCGATCCAAATGACAAAGGGACTATTCAGCAGTATGTTGCGCCTCAGCGAGGGGTTCAGGTTCCCGCTGACGGTTTTTCTTTTTCTTTTATCGAATTTATTTAGTCCCCCCCCCCACCATGGTGGCATTGTGTTTGACTGCTTCGGCCGTTAACCATGGATCTTGTTGACGTTCGGAGTAGAAATTTGGTATTAGAGGAGTTCTAGATCCATATCCTTTCCGTTCCATCTGGCCATTGCCCACCATGACGCCAGACAAATTTCCGCCGGATGCAGTAATTTTGACGATGGTCCTTCCCTTTCTTGTGTTGTAATATATCACTGGTGGACTTGCATGCAGGACCTATGGGATAACAGCTCCTCAGATCTCTGACCAGACAATCTGTCCAATGGAGTTTTCTCTCGCATGACTATTTTACCACGCGGCTCCATGCGGAGCATTAGCGACGCCCAAAGAAATTGGGTATTGGTGTGTTTAAGTGAAATCGCGAGTGAACGTTTTCTCTCCATCCAGAATGCAGTTGCACCTACACCAACCCTCCTCGACTGTCAGCGCAGCTGCGTTTGGACGGTCTGCAGAAGCCAGGCTAAGTTCTGTCTCAAAAATTCAAGGAGGTCCAGTGCTGACTACTAGGAGGGGCAGAAAGACTGATGACTCATTTGGTTGACGAAAGGCCGTGCGACGTTTTTCTTCTGGGAGGTTGATTACCGAGTTCAGCGTGGGTGTGGTCCGTAGCCATCGTCCACGATAGGGGCTGGGAGGCCTTCATTGTCGACCGAGCGACAGATGTGGTCGGAAAGGCGTGGCCCTGCTGTCATTCGACTCACATGACCAATCTGATTGGTGGAGTTCTAGCCACCTGTCACAGAGCGAGAGGAGACGGGTACAAGTCTGCCCTCTAAAATCTGAATAAAAAATCTGTTAACTGACCCTTTGTCGATCGGAAATGAAGATTCAGCAGCTGCACGGCCGATTTCGCCTCGTCTTAAAAGGTTTTCAGAACACGTTTCGGTGAAGTATTCTGGTAAAAATGTGATCGTATTTCTGAACGAATCGCCATGACATTGGCTTGAATTCATGGAGAAACAAGACCGATGTGACGCTTCCGGCCAATCAGCGTGGCTGTCGGCAGTCGCTCGCCGCACGTGTGTTCTCCTGAGGAAACCTTGTTTTTGGGCGGCGCCGGGGAGCTCAGCCGTCGGTTAGTGTGTCAGGGCCGTAAAACACATCATCTTAGTGTCCTCGTGCTTCCCCACACGCGCTAAGTCTTGTGGGCCCACACCACGATTGTAGGGAACACTTTCTAAGAACCACAATCCCATAGAAGGGACAAGTAATGCATTCGCAAATCTGCCTTGTATGAATGGTGCCGTTTGATGTCAGAATGGTGCAAACCATGATTCATGAGAGTATTGCTTGCTTTGTTCTTGATTTTTCAGGTTTTTAGGGTCACCGTGCTGCAGTTATGGTTCAAAATGGGTTTCTTTAAATCCAACACACAGATGTACCGCTGTTTATGCTGTAAATGGCTACTGTACGGCTCCCATTGCTGGTGTAAATCGGGGTGTTATACTAGGGCGGCCTTTCGCCTGCCACAGGTAACGGCTCTGTCTCTTCTTCTCTACCGGCGGCGTGGTTGCATTCCTCTCCTCGCTTCGGTCCTTCGTTCCAGCAATGCCAGTAACAGCAGCCACGATCCAGACGTGGTTCGGTCCAGGAAGGAGAGAGGACAGTTGACAGGGGTGTCTCGTGGCCGTCATCTCCTACTGGCCTCACACCGGTCCTCGGCCTATCGTGCCCAATCGGCATCCTTCATCTACTGAGAGGTCGAGAACGGCTAACTAAACGCACTGGTTGTTTTGACCAATTAGAACGACGGATAGAAAGTCCACAAGTTGGACTTCTTTCTTGTCCTAGAAGGGTGTTTGTGCAGTTTTTTTCCATTTACACATCCAGCCGCACCGAGCACAGGCTATTATTGTTGTATTTATTAGAGTTATTTGAAAACAAAACCCCATTACCATGATTCTCTTTTCACTAATCCATCTTATTGTCAACCTATACTGATGTTCAAGGGCGATACTATGTTATACAGAGCCACAGTACTGATCTATTATTGATATAGTGGTGGTCATTTTGTGATGCTCTAGACACTCCCATTTTGCAGTAAGTCAATTAAGTGATATAATAAAGAAAAGAGAATGCTATCTTTTTAGATGAAACAGTGTGTGACAAGTTTCCTTTTGGGGACATCCTTTTGAAAATTGAGAATGATAATATAAAATAATTTAAACATCGCAGTGTTATTGCGAATTTTGAATATGTTTAATTCGCAATTATCATCGTATCTTGACATAGTTCCTGAGAACATGTAATTGTGACAGGCCTCTGGTTGATTCCACCCCTACCTGCAGCGCCAGATTTTCAAAAAAATAGGGGTGCATGTCATTCAAATGGCAGTTACACTACTCACTCGTAGCTTATTTCAGTGAGTTTGAGATACTTAATGAGACTATCACAGTGTGCATACATATATAGACTGACCGGTATATTCAAATCAAGGAAGGGTCACGGGCCAGTGAGCACAATAACTCAATTTACGAGTGCTTTTATTTTTTCAAACCAAATGACGGTGTATTCACCTGTGTGGATTTATGCCCAATGTGGCGACACGTGCATCAACAGGAATGTACCATTTTTGGTTGTTACAGGTACGATCTGGCGGAAAAGCACATAAATCAAAATAAACTCTATCTATATACATATAAACATGTATTTTGTTTGTCTATAACCAAGGTACAGTAATTGTGAGCCAGAAAAAGTGCAGGCGGCCCTCTTGTTCTTCTTTATAACTTACGTTCTTACACTTGTTTGTTTCCCTGTTTTACATGCAGGTGTTTGTCCTAACTGACCCGGTCTGTTGGTGGATTCTGCCCGTGTTTAGAATGTCTGCTGTGTATTTCGGAGTCCCAGATTTCAGTGTTTAATCCTCCACCTTCATAATATCAAAAAGGGCACCTTGCACCTCATTTTAGATCACAACAGGTGCAATCAGGCACAACTCTTTAACACCTCATCTTGTCCCTGTTGTCCCATCATCTTGTCGCCATGTTGTCCTCATCTTGTCCTCTGTTGGGTCCCTCATGTTTGCTCCTATATCATTTTTTTTTTAATTACCCCAATAACCATGTATTGCTTCCACCCACGCTCTGTCCAAGTCCATTCTCTACTTCATTAATTTTGGGCTTCTTATTCAATTTTAATTCAAGTTTCCACATATAATTGAGTAAAAGTGGACATATTCCAGTCCTGTGATTATCCATTCAAACATCCACTTCCTTTAATTGTAGAGAACAACGTTAAACAAAACATTGGTGAAAAGCCAATAAAAGTGCTTGTTTTCAATTTGACAAGACAACGACTGGGTAAGGACAGTCCCGATCAAATGCTCACGTCAACAAACGTCCTGTTTTATCATTGATTCTGCGTTCGTATAGGTTGTGAATAATCTATCAGCATTTGTCAAAGCATCACGACACACCAACAGACACACAACACAACACACACACACCACCACGTGGCCCCTTTAACTCCCCACTGGCCCTTGCAAAACCCCCATCATATCTCATATGATATTGGCATGTCCGCAGGGGGATGAAGTGGGGACTTTAGCCGAAGAGTCTTCGTACTTGGGATCATGGAAAGCGAATCTCCTTGAAAGTGTGTGTGTTGTGTGTTGTCTGTGTGTTGTGTGTGTTGGGTGTGGTTGTGTGTGTGTGTGTGTTCTCACCAGCAGCCCCTTCACAAACCCAATACCATCCCGTGTGAGTTGTCTGTTGATGGCGGCCTGCTGGCGGACCTGAATGAAGCCGTCTTCAGCGCCGCCTCGCTCACTTCGCACAGACTCGACGGGGTTCGGCAGACTCTGGATTTGACGGTCCGACCTATGACAGATGCTGTTATTCGCTTTTTATTAATTTATTGGGACACGCGGTACAAGCAAAACTCTCCCCTCGAAGACCCTTAAAAGTGCAAGGTGGTTACAGATAATGCATAGAAAGGGCTGGGAAAACTTGGATTCGGACACATAGAAATCGCTAAAAGTTTTTTTTTGTTGCCTTTTCAAGTGACATAATTGTCCGCTAAAAATTTTATGTTCTCTCCATGTGCTGTAAAATGCTTTAGCTGTGCAGTATGCAAAAAAAAAAAAACAAATCCATCTGCCAGCCCACTCAGACTGTGAAATACCAACTCTTAGAAATTGATCAAGGACACGCTGTCAAATGCGTTGTAAAACTTGCTACTTTTCATTTCGCGGTAACGATTCATTTTTTTGCTCATTGTTATTTTTTCCGCTCTGTTGGTTGTTGCATCTGCCAGATTGAGCAGGCTACAGCTGGTAAACGTTGGGAGCGGGGGGGGGTATATGGCTACGGTGAAGACCGTACCTTTGCTGCGTGCGAGTGCGCTGTCACTGCGGCCAACAGCTCAACACAGAAGATCGGTGGGGGGGTAGAAAAGGACATCCGCAAGATTATTGTCGAACAGAAGGAACCGTGTTCAGTGCCTTGTAGGTGCGAGCAGCAGGAGGCTGCGGTGATCTAACTGGCTGCTGGTGATGTCCGTGTTTCACTCCCCCTGACAGCACAGTGCGTTTCATTTGTGATCACTGCTCTGTGCACTGAGGTAAAGTATTTGAGGAGATGGATTTGGAAAGTTCACAACAGATGAGAGATGCAAGAGGAAGGTGAGCACGTAGAACTATGTAGTGTTTAAGGCATGCATCATGTCAACCAGGCTGGCAAATAGAGATACTTACCATCGATAGCCAATTTTACGTGAGTGTTTAAACGTCAAAACAATGCAAACTTGAAAAAAAGGACAAAACGTAAGAAAAAGTTAAAAATTCAATCATCAGTTTTGACAGGGAGACAACACCAGGGTTTAATGAAGGTCAGAGCTCAAATTGACGAATAGCAAATCCAGGGATTCAGTTGAGAAATAAACAGCCTCGCCGAGACGAATAACGACGTCTAGTTAATCTCAGCGGCTCAACCTTTTTACTCGTGTGGTGTGTTGTGGTGTGTGTGTGCTGTGGTGTGTTTTGTGTGTGTGGTGTGTGTGTGTGTGTGTGACCTGTGGGTGAGTGTGTGTGTGGTGTGTGTGGTTGGTGGTGATGTTGTGTGTGTGTGTGCTGTGTGTGTGGCGGTATAATCCCTGTGCCCTTCGTGGCGAGACAACGCCGTTAGGTTCATCAGAAGGCAGATCCCAATTCCGTTTAAGAAACCTGTCATGATTACAACACCATCTTTTTTTCCGTGTTTTTCCTGAAGATTACTTGTGTCTCCAAGAATGTCGGGCGAACCGCAAGAGTCACACGAGAACAACAAATGCATCTTCTGCTTTCTCATCTTGCTCCTAGACGCTCGGGGGATTCAGTACAGGCTCGCGAAGCGATGGCGGTCGCTGATAAATAGCTGACTAATGATATCCGTGTCGCATATGTTGAAGCAGTGTATTCGGTATTAGGATTCAGTTAGGATTTTTTACACAATCTAGTTTCCTTCGATGGAATACTTCATTGATTTTGTCACTGGACATCCTCCTGTTTTTCTTCTAGTAGGTGTAAAGTTATTACGTCCTCTATCATTTATGTAAAATACTAACACCGCCACGGTGAGCCTGTGGTCCGACGTGACCCCGTTTAGCAACAAAGCTTCGTCTTTATCAGAACTATTACAAAACAACGTTGAAGAAAAGTGACACACAATGTCACGGAGAAAAACCAAAATGAGGTACAAACATCATTTTTTGTCAGGAATTACCATTAGTTATCCGCTCATCAGCACGATTGCTGGTTTTCGTCGCTTTTTTGCTGAACACTGTGCCACAGAACATGTTAAAACATTGGAAACGGCGACTAATATCTTACAAAAAAAAAAAAGGGATTAGAACCCACCACTAGTATACAAAAGTCACACAAAGGGTTCCAAAAATAATGGATACAATTGACCAAAAGACGTGAGCAAAGTGTCGAACAAGACACAACGAAACAATGGTTGAAATTTCTTACCAGAAAACCACAAATGGTAGGAGTGTAACCTGTGGTCCTAAATGTTGTCAAAGCTTAAAAGTAAGTATAATGGTTCAATCAAATTACATGTATTTGTTCCATATCACATTTTTTTGGACAAAGTGTGACTGCTTTATTTAATCTAAAACTTCATAGGATTTATATTCCAAATAATTAAGAGCCATTCTAAATGGTGTGTGTGAGTGTGTGTTGTGTGTGTGTGCTGTGGTGTGCGTGTGTGTGTGTGGTTGTGTGTGAGGGTGGAGACTGTTTTCAGAACGGTCACTTCTACATCAAACGAAAAGTCTCATCACCGAGTCATTCGCTGCCCGCCCACTGCGTGCATGTGACATTCTGGGTACACACACACACACACACACCACAACACACCACAGGTGACATTGCACCACCCCGCCCAACACACACCACAACACACCAGCAGGCAAAGGTGTTGTATACGTTTTGAGTATCCCCCCACACAGAGACACCACAAACATTAAGGCTCAATCAGATCCAGATCAAGTTTTATTCATCAGCCCCAAATGTACTACATTTGCCTCAAAGGTCTTTACAAAACCTGATGCTCTCTCTCTCCTACTCTCCTCCTTAAAATGATGTTCATGATAAAGAACAAAAAAACAAAGGATGTTCTCACTTTCAAAACCTTCCCTTATACAAGAAAAATGGCCTGATTTCTGATACAAGTCGAGTTTCAAATTAGAAATGTCCTCACTTTCCTGAAAGTCCCTCTCATCAAATGTATTACTTTTCTAAAATCATTTCTTTTTCAAAAAAACACCACACAGAATCCAAAATTTTTCTAAAAATGTCTTTGATTGTTCCAAATTGTGTTTACTTTTCCACCAAATGTCTACAATTTTCCACACAAACAACTTTATTGTAGTAATGCAAACACGTTTAGCACATCTTGTAGACATCTGCAATACCAACTTTCTCTCCTCCGATGGTTTCAGTGTTTTTTTCATCGTTGGACTGATTTCCCGCTCTCTAGATCCATAAGGTATATTTTGTTTGCATGCTTTAATCTTCTTTTTTCCAGACACTGAACAGGAACCAAGCTTTTCCATGTGAAGGGAGGTGTTGCAAAAACACGTGTGCCGAGCTCACGACTCGCTCGGTCTTCCACGGAGTTGAGGTACAGAGAAATAACTTTTAACCAAAAACGCATAATATTTTTTCTAATATAGCCCTCTACTTCCTTTATCAGGCCAAATTCACCACTATTTGAGGGAATACTGTCGGTTGACGCATCAGTAAAGTTCACCACTCCTCCATCTTAGCTCGTCTCTCGGTGAGACAACGGCAAAGAACCTGAACTCAGCCCAGTCCACCAATCAGACCTGCTTTACCATTGTGCGCGAGGTGTGATTCGACTAGTCATAATGTTGTACCTCCAGCAACTGGAAGATGACACAAATTACGTTTTTCCACCACTGGAAGCAAATGTTTTTCACACGTCCTACCTCGCAAAGAATGGATAGACACAGATAATCCATAGTACGATCATCTCCAGTACTGTTTGAAATTCGAAGGTAGGATCATGTCAACGCGAGCGTAATTCTAACTAGATGGCGCGGCAGGCCTCTATTGAAAGGTGGCCCCTAGCCAGGTGGTGGGGTTGCGTGCCTTGCTCGAGGGTCACCTGTACAGTGCCCAGGATTTGAACCTGGCAACCTCGTCACGACTACCATTCTAGCACACCTGCTTTTGGGTCCTATGGGAAACTTGAAACCAGCGATCTCCTTTCGGGTTCGCAACTCCCTACTGTGGTACTGATTGCTACTTACTACCCCACCCCAAAATTATATATCTTATACAACCCACCAAGCACACACCACCAACACACCACACACACACACACACGCTACAGACATCCACAGAAAGGGGTCTAAACATTATAGTTGCCCTTTGGTAGTACATGAGTACTCCTTGTTGTGTCGTCACAAAACTGTACCAATACAATGGTGTATACAGTTGAAGTAACTTATTTTATGCCCTAAAATCCTTTTGATATCCATTTATGTCCTAAATACTTTTGCAAGTATGGCCCATAAATTGGCATTCAATGCTATGATATTGGTATTAAAAAGGCCTTTAAAAGTCACATTTCCCAGTGCCCAATCTATGTCTTGATTGTCCAACGGTATAATTAACAAACCCGAAATTCCAGAGATGCAGCGTGTTGTATTCACAAACCATAAAAAATGATGGAGTGGCGACACTGCCTTACGTACCCTGTTGCCATTTGTGCGGTTTGACCTTGTGTTTGGCAGCAGCATAGCTGTGCTGTGAGACGTACCTAAGTTGTTTTCTTGTGTCGTATTGTAATTATGTGTTTTTCACGCCCTTTGGTTTGTGATCCGTGGTTTCATGGAAACGTCTGGCGCCCAGCTCTTGCTCCTCACCCTCATCATTGTACTGAAGAGAGTTACGCGGTAGACGCGTCTCCTCCTGAAGCCGTTTCTTCATTTCCTCACCGAACGCCGCCGCCATCACAGTGCTGTGTTCTGTCTCGTCTCGTGTGTTTGTTTGTTCAGTGGTTAAGAGTCAATGGATGTGTTAAAGAATGGATACTGACCTACAAATGGAGATCAAGATCCCTCCTCCATCCTTCAATCAGAGCTCCCCAGATATCCTCCTCCATACTCACTAACCCAGCTCCTCAGAGATCCCTCCTCCATCACTCACTCATACTCTTCACGAAAACTCCATCCCTCACTCATAGCTCCTCAGAAATCCCTTCCTCCATCACTCCCATAGCTCCTTCAGAGATTCCATCCTCACTCATAGCTCACTCAGAAATCCATCCTCACCTCATAGCGTTGCGCTAGAACAGATCCCTTGATCCCACTCATAGCTCCTTAAGAATCCTCCCGCATCCTCACTCATAGTCTCCTCAGAGCTCCCGTCCTCCATCCTCACTCTCAACTCCTCAGATATCATCCTCACTCCATGCTCCTCAGAGATCCTTCTCTCAATCATAGCTCCTTAGGATTATCCCGCCTTGATCCTCACCATCATAAGCTCCTTAGATATACCCCATCGCTCCATCGACTCATCCTCACTCAAGAGGAATTCCCTCCTCCACTCCTCACTCATAGGCTCTGCTCCTCAGAATCATCCTACTCATAGCTCCTTAGGATATCCATGTCATCCTCATTCATAGCTCCTTAGAGATCCTCCTCCTCCTTCACTCAGTGCTCCCACCGCAAGAGATCCCTACTCCATCCTCTCAGCTCCTTCAGAAATCCATCCTCCTCCTAGCTCCTCAGTAAGATCCTCCTCAACTCTAGTCCTTAGATCCCTCCTTGATCCTCACTCATCGCTCCTTAAGTATCCCTCCTCATCCCACTCATAGCTCACCTCAGAGGATCCCTCCCTCCATCCTCACTATAGTCCTCAGAGAATCCAGCCTCACAATGCTCCTTAGATATCCATCACATGCCATCCTCACTCACTAGCTCCTTATAGTCCCTCATCCATCTCTCAGTCATCATGCTCCTCAGAACGCCTCCCCGGCCTCACATTCATAGCAGTCCTCAAGGATCTCCCTGCCCTCGCTCGCTCCATAGCTCCTCAGATGTATCCTCCTCACCTCAGTAGCTCCTTCAGAGAATCCAGCTCCCCATCCTACGCTCATCATAGCTCCTCAAAGAGAATTCGACCTCCCTCCTCCTTATAGGGGAAATGTTCCACAAATATTAAACTTAACTGTCGCTTGTATATAAATAGAATCATATCTAAAGATTAGATACTTATGTAAACGCCCCCTGCATGCTGCGGTTCCGTACGCGTAGCCTTTGCGTGTTCCCTGTGTGGCCCGATGACCGCACTGTAGGTGTCAGCACACACGGAATACCAGGGTAAGCCAATCAGAAGGCGCAGTTAGGGCTGGTGACATACCATCGCCATGCCGAAATTTGAGTATGGATGGCAGCGGTCTACGGACATGAAATGCAATCTGGGCTGCAGTGTGTTTTTGTATACAGTGTTGTACATGTGGCTATCCACGCTCTCTTAATACATCATGGGAAGTAGTACATTTTTAAGTAGAGACAATGACGTCTCACCAATAAGACAATCTTCACACAGATAAATGTAAGGAATCTCATCCTGTCACGTGAGCGCATAGAAGTAATAGATGTTTTAATACTATTTAAATACTTTTTTGGTTCCCACCCGAAAAATTGATTCACTGAGCCACCCGAGAGCTGAAAGTTATTATCGTGTTTGTTTTCTTCATCAGATAATTCCTGAGTTTTCAACTTTATTTTATTCCAAACAAGAGCTGCATAGTGGTCACATTCAACTTTAGAGAACTGAAAAAACATGTTTGCATTTCTCAGAGTAATATAGTGGAAAAGCAAATTGGTTGGTACTGGGACCTCAGGTGTCAATATTAAAACAGATTGAACATTTTTTATATGTACCCACCCCTCAGACATGGTTGAAATGTAGATACGAGTAATATGTCATCTTGTGTAGAATGTACACCTGAATCTGCTATTACCCCAGCCAGCACTCAATACAGTAGCAAATACCATCTCGACTGAAGTTTTTTTTTAAACCTTTATTTAACCAGGAAGTCCCTAAGATTTGAAAATCTCTTTCCGAGGGCACCTGCCGCTACGGCACCCATTATATTTAAATAAAAATAGAAAAACGCAGAGTTCCCCAACACAACAAGAGGAAAGGAACAGGTCATCAGTGGGCCGTTACTTTTTTGAAGTCACCTTGCATTTTAACATGGCTTAAATTCCTTTAATGGGACTATAGGTTTCATTTAGATGGAGCAAGTGTAGCAAGTGTTATTCCCAGCCGTGGATTCGTTTGATGGTTCGAGCTTTTCTTCTTTGCTTGTTCGGAGGTTCAGACGTGCACTGGGTGAGACAGGGGGATGACGACAGACGGCTCCAACCTCCACTTGACAACCAACAAAAACAGATCAGCAACATCCTGGCCTGTGAGACACTCAGTGTGTGACACCTGACACAAGAATGACAGTTCTGTTTATTTGTTTTCTCTTCCACAAAAATCGTAATTTTAAAAATCGTTTAACTGAATTTTGGGTTGGCTGAGAACCACACGTCCTGCTCATTTGCCACTTTTGAACATCCAACCATCACAATCACACGCTTGTGTCTTCCGCATTATTTTAAGTAAAAAACTTGACATCTCCGTACAATATGCATCTTATTTAAAGGAAATGCATTAGACATCCTGGCAACAAGAAAAAACTATTAATACCAGAATTATTCATTGTAATGTACATTCTTACGCTAACACGTAATTTCCATTTGTAACTTTTCAAATTGAGGAATTTTCAACATTATAAGAAAATAATAAAATAAAGCTGGTCCGATCTCATAACTACCCCCTCTGCCGAGATAGCTTCAGGATGTTATTACCCTAGCTTAGCTTAGCACATAACAAAAATTAACACATCTACATTTCTTATAACTGAATATGACTGACTTAAAGAATGTTTTTGTGTATTTATATTATAAATCTGAGATTTTGATTGTTAACAAAGTGAATTGATCACCAACGTGTGTGTTGTGGTGTGTGGTGTGTGTGTGTGTGTGGTGTGTTAAACCCTGACTTCTCTTCTCTAAGTGTA
>NC_045740.1:19090651-19091052 GCF_008692095.1 Etheostoma spectabile
TACTTATGCCCCCTGTATTTTAACATAGGGGGGTGTATACTTATGCCCCCTGAATTTTTAACATAGGGGGGTGTATACTTATGTCCCCTGTATAAGGAAACAGTTATTTATATTAAGAACGTGTGGACTCTGCCTCTCACCACGTCCTGGTCTCCGTCGGTCAGGTATCTAGACGGGGCGTTGTCTTCCGTGTTGGCCACTCGGTAGGTGACGGAGTACTTCTCGATGCTGGCGTCGTACACCGCCCGCGGACGCTCCCACGTCACCAGCAGGCTGCTCCGGTTGTGGGGCACCGCCTGGATGTTCTCCGGCTCCGAACTGCACACTGACGGGGGCACACACACCGGGACAGATTCAAAAAAGTTAGTTAGTTAGTTAGTTAGTTCATGTTTATTGTCCCC
>NC_045740.1:19091062-19094670 GCF_008692095.1 Etheostoma spectabile
TTAGGTTGCAGTAAAAGATCACATCACATCACATGGTATTCAAACATTAACACAGATAAGGCAAGGAGGAAGAGAGAAAAAAAACAACAACAAAAAACATATGTACACCACCACTCATACCATAAACCAGAGTAATATGAAGGGGGATAGAGTTCCAGACCAGCTGGGAGAAAGAAGAAAATAAAATAGATACACAAAATAATATTATCATGGCGGACCGGGACCTTTCATTATTAAGAGTTTATGGCCTGTGGAACAAGGAGAGCTTGGATCTGTTTTTTTTGTAACAAAGGACACATGTATCATCGTCCTGGGGCAGCAGTCAGTTCAAATGAGGAGGAAAGGGGGGGGGGGGGGTTGGGAGGGGGTGGGCTTCTGGTTGCCCACAATGCTATTTGCCTGTCTCAGTATTCTGTTTTTGTATAAACTTTCCATACTTGGAAATGGAATACCCGATAGTTTGCTGGAAGTTGTTATTATTTTTCTAATGTACTTTTTTTGCGCTTCAGTGGCGTTGCCAAACCAATAGATGATGCCAAAGGAAAGAACACTTTCAATGAAAGCACAGTAGAACATCTGGATCTGAGAAAGGGTTGAGAGACATACTTCTGAATTTCTCCCGCGCCATGAGAACCTGCTGATAGTTACACAAGTTTAACCTAAAGACAAGTGTGCTACAGACGAGAACCTCTCTAAGCCGGGAGGATCTGGATCTGGATCTGGACTCCTGGAGCAAATGACAACACGTCCTTAAAATCCACTCACTTGGACCTTTTGGACAATTTAGAAATCTGAATTTGAACCTGCCAGCATCTACTTGTAATAGCTTTACATAATTGTACTCTCTTTTGCATCCTTATTATACTTATTTATCAAATAATTTTTTTCAATTCAGGAATGTTTATTGTCTTTCTATTTTTATTATGATGGTGTTGCGTCTTTTTCTGTTTTGTCTCTGTAATTTGACTCGAGGGTCGCTATTCAATGATCTATGGAGTATGAATAAATAAATCTGGTTCCAATTAGTTTTTTTTCTTAGTCAAACATACAGTATATTCACACACTATGGGAAATAGGATTTACAATAGCACATGTAACATTTCCGACGAGTGTACAGTGCCTTTAAGTAGAAAGTAGATGGATGATTGATGACTGTCAAAAGCTTCTTTTACATTGATTCCTTATGAATTGCTACAAAATAAAATAAATACAATAAAATAACTGATATTCATGGTTATATACAACCATAAACATCTCTTGAAGTTGTTCCTTCCTGTGTTGCTGAGAGCCTCCTGCACCCTGACAGTTGTATTCTGGGTCAGAGTTGCGATTAGAGGAGCAGATGACAGACACTCGGAGGTCTGGATTAACTGGGATTAAACAGGCGGCTGAAGGTGGAAGACAACAGACGGGAGGAGCCTCCATCTTTCAAACAACAACACGTTTCCTCCTCTAATGGAACCGGCTCTCACTGACCTCTGGCCTGTATTCTCCTTTAGTTGTGCAAAGAAAGACTGAGAGAGGCTTTCCACCTTCAACCAGCAGAGGGTGGAGTGAGCCGTGGTTATAAACCACATACACACATACACACATACATACACACATACACACATACATACACACACACATACATACATACATACATACACACCCACTACATACATACACACAACACATACATACATACACATACATACACACACACATACATACTACATCCATACACACATACACACATACACTACATACTACATACATACAACAGTACATACATATATACATACCCCATAATACATACATACAACACACACACCACTACTACTATCTACATACCACATACACACACACATACATACATACACACACCAACAATCCAAACACACACAGTACATCCATACATACACACATATATACATACACACATATAGCATACTACATACATGCACACACATACATACATACATACATACATCATCACTACACCACACCACACCACTACACACATACATACACACTACCACACACACACACATACACACACATACACACACACACATACATACACACACACACATACATACATCCCCTAATTCTGGGGCAGTCAGTGACCGTCCATTGTCCCTGTTAAATTAGACTAATAAATTGTAAAACGATCTCCTGGTCTCTCATGTCAGAACAAGCTCTTCCAGAAACCCCCAGAGATCAATACCACCTCATTACTAATTATTGAAAACAACCAGCATGCTGCAGCGGGAAAATCAATGGTGAACCGAGATGACTTTTGATAATTTTATTTGGGCCAATGGACTTCTATTCTTGTCCCTCTGTCCTTTTTTTTGTGTCCCGTCATTTGAGATCCACATGTCTCTGATCCACCAGAAACCTTATGTAATGAGCATTGACCTGTGATTCTTATATGTATATATTTATATTTATCACTCTGCATGCTCTGCACACCCATATAAGCATCTGAGCATTTATTTATTTTAATTCATATAACTAATAATAAGGCTTTTCCACGGTGTTTTTGTGCTGTAATCTTTTAACCCTCGCGTTGTCCTTGGGTCAAATTGACCCGTTTCTAAGTGTTTTGTATCAGAAATATGAATTTCTTTCAACCAAATTGCCAAAAAATAACATGGATGATTCCATGAAACGTTCTTCAGGTAAAATTAATCATTTCTTTCATTGAATTTTTGAGGTTGTTTTATTTCATCTTATAGCATTTGAATTCTTTTTTTGTGGTTTCAAAACAGTATCCGGACTAAACTTTGACATCTACCCATCTGAGATCCACTCAACATCCTCTGATCTCAACTATTAGCCAAAATAATTCATAATTTCTGCATTTTGTAACTGGAAACGTACGTGTAATTTGATATAAATGAGGTTTGTTGACCATGAATTCCAAGAATAAGAATAATAAAACCTGTTATTAAACCAGCTCAGGTTTTTTTTAAAAGCACCAAGAGCTGGAAAAAGTGAGAAATAAATCAGAAAAAGTGGCAAAAACATCGGAAAAACACAAAAAAAAATTTCATTTTCAATTTTTACCTGGAAGGACACGTTCACTGTTGACAACTGTTGACAACACGAGGGTTAAGCGGTGAACTCTGCACATAACGTTGTACTAGAGTGTCCTGTGGTATGACAATAAAGAAATCTTGAATCTTGAATCATGCAACTGGGACTAAACCACTTCTATTTTCCTCTATAAACCTTGTCGGTACACGATCCGTCCCTCCTGCACGATCCGTTCTGCACATGTGCAATATGTTCGCGCATGCGCAGATGATGTCATGATGAACGCGGATTTACGACACTGCACGATCTGTTCCCATAGACGGTTAAAGAAAGTCTGTTCGCCTCCACCGGAAAGCTAACATTAGTTTAGCTAACAGCTAATTCGGCTAACCGCTAGCTGAGACAGCATGTAAAAGACCCTCGAAAGTGAAAATAGCCGTTAAAATATATGACAGCTGTTCTACTTTACTTGTGCTCATTTAAAATACAATCACACAATGCTTGTCTTTATTATTACTGTAAAGTCTTAATTTAGCTGGAGCTGCTCACCCCACTGTTTAGTTTGAGTAACGTTATTTTAGGCT
>NC_045740.1:19094680-19095151 GCF_008692095.1 Etheostoma spectabile
CTGCCAGCTAGCGGTTAGCCAAATTAGCTGTTAGCTAAACTAGCGTCGTTAGCTTTCCGGTGGAGGCTAACAGCAGATGGTACAGTGCCGTAAATCCTCGTACATCATGATTATCCGCGCGTGCGCTAACATATTGCACGTGCGCAGAACAGATTGTGCGGGCAGGACGGATCGTGTCCCGACAAACCTGACTCCTGCAGACGGCGGTGACGGGCCAAACAGGAAGTGAGTTAGGCGTTGGATGCGTACCGGGTGTGAGGACCTCCTCGGTGCCGGTGTAGGAGGAGAACACCTGGCCCATGAACTGCTGCTGCTGCTCCCTGTAGTTGTTCTGCAGGTAGTCCATCAGCATGACGTAGCCGGCCTGCTGCATCGTCATCACCTCGCAGAACATCTCCAGCTGCAAAGCCCAAACAAAGTGTAGTGTCAATAGGGGTGGGTGGGGTGGGGGGGGAATCGATACAGCATAGT
>NC_045740.1:19095161-19095262 GCF_008692095.1 Etheostoma spectabile
TTCAGTGGCAATACTGTATCGATACTGTTGGAATTTAAAATGTTGTATGTGCTTAAACATTGTGTGTGATTTGCATTATGCATTTAAGCTAAAAGGCAAAA
>NC_045740.1:19095272-19105893 GCF_008692095.1 Etheostoma spectabile
TTATTTCAACATAAATGAAGACATGTTGGTCATGCATTAAGTTGTTTTTTAATACTTCTGTTCTATAACATGAGATGTTCTGGTATATTCTGTTATGATCCAGCTCTACTAAATGTGTCAGAAGCAGAACTGATTGTTAGGGTCCGCGTCCTGAGTCTGGTTCCAGTCCCTCTTTTACAGCCCAACTGATCTTTTGCTCTGCAAGTCCTGAACTGAGGGTCGTAAACTCTCAGTCACATTCCATCTGAAGGATAACGATTAAGCACACAGTCACATCACACCACTGTGGTCTAGAGACCCCCCCACCCTTAGTGGATAAGACCAGGGGTCCGAGAGCCAAAGAGCCAGACTGAGGAAGGGGAGAGCTGTGACAGCTTGATCCAGGTAACTTTGCCTCTAGGATATATCCTACGTAATAAAAAGGATTCACACATCAACATCTGAGATTCTGACTACTGACTGACTGAACCCTGAGACCGGAGCAGGATTCAGCTCCAACAACACACAGGCGCCAAGTATGGATCTTTTATGATATATTATAATGTGTTGGTCAGTTTGTCCCATTTTGCAGCAATAACATTGAAGTGATATGACCAAGACAGAGAAATGTTTCTTTTTAGATAAAACAGATGTTGACTAAGTTTCCTTTTGGGGACGTCATTTGAAATTGGGAAAAATTAGAAGTTGGAAAAAAAGGTTATAAATTGCAATATATTCATATTCATGCTCCATCTTGAACTGCGCGTTTTCACTGTCACATGATAAACTCGCTAATGGGTAATCGCCGCTTCCCGCACTGGGCGAATTTTGAAGAAGGAAACATGGCTAATATCAACAAGAAGGTTTGTATTACTCACAAAACCTGGATGAAGACGTGGATGACACCTTGGTTTTTTGAAGCGTGAAGCCTCCCGTAGCTGTAATGCGTATTTTGGACTATGTGGCACGAGACAGTTGATTGCGATATATGATCTCAATACTAGCGGCATCTAGCGGATGGGAGAAATTCCCACACATTGGACTTTTAACCCAGCACCTCTGTACCTGCTCAGGTGACTCACTTCGCTTCGGTTACACAACACTCACAGCGTCTGACTCACACAGAGTCAACACTGCAGCACAGCCAAGCTCAGAGTCGATTAAGGCCATTTGCGGTTGTAAAAGTCTTGACTCTAAAGCATTAAAGTCTGGCAGGAGGACCGGAGCTGGAATGTAAACCAGCAGGGGCACGTCACCCTGGAAGGTCTGCGGCAGGGGATTTGACAGGTGTGGGTGTGTGTGTGTGTGTGTGTGTTTTCTCGTTTAACTACATTCGTGGGGTCCAAGAACTGGGAATACAGTATATTTGTGGGGTCCGGACAGCTTTGTGGGGCAATAACACTGGACCCCACAACTCCAAAGGGCTGTTTAAGGGTTAAGACTTGGTTTTAGGATTAGGGTTGGAATCAGGTTATGGTTAAGGTTAGGGTAAGGGTTAAGGTTAGGCATTTAGTTATCATGGTTAAGGTTATGGTAAGGGACTAGGGAATGCATTATGTCAACGATGGTCCCCACAAAGATAGTGAGAGGCACTATGTGTGTGTTTCTGTGTGTATGTGTGTGTTCTCCTGCTTAATGACAGCTGCGTGTTAAGAGTGAATGAGCCTGGTGAAAAATGACGTCTGGGCATCAGCAGGCGTCACGCCCCAGCCCGTCTGTGGAAAACCTTTTGTGTGTGTGTGTGTTTCAGCTTAAATGCCGTAAAGATCTTTTGTCAGCCCATATCTGTGTGCTGTAATGACCGCTTCTGTATGGCTGTCAATCACACTTGGCCAGGGGCAGTACACAAAAACACACACACACACACACAGACACACACACACACGCACACACACATACACGCACAGACACACACACACACACACACACACAAACAGACACACACACAGACACATAAACACGCACACACAGACACACACACACACAGACACATAAACGCGCACGCACACACACACAGACACATAAACACACATGCACACACAGACACACACACACAGACAAATAAACACACACGCTCACACAGACACACACGCACACACAGACACACACACATAAACACACAGGCGCACACAGACACACACACACAAAGACAGACAGACAGACAGACAGACAGACAAACAGACACACACACACACACACACACACACACACACACGTTGCCTCGCCCATGCCCATCACTTGTTCTCTGCTATGATAATTCCTCCTTTCAGCTCTTTGAACACGTGTTTTTTTAAAAGCTTGTTTACGGACGTGTCTGTAATTGTGTCTCAAGCCTTTTCATCTTCAAGAAAACCCTGAAAGCCGACGTCCGGCTCGTACAGGACCTCACGGGCTGGTTCAACATGGTGTTAACAGTTCAAAACAAAGTGCTCGTGCATCACATTAGAGCTTTTTTACGTTTCTCAGGTTCTCTCGTTAGTTTTGAGATGGATTTCCTTCCTTTCAGCCTGCCATTTGTTTCAGCTTCTTTCCATGAAAATAAACTTGTTTGACACTGTGTCTGTAGGCTCCTCCTCCTTTTTTTGCCATGTGCTGATACAGTTTCTATGAACGCTTGCCGTTCATTTGAAAGTAGCTTATCAGTTTTCATGGTGCCTGAGGTTTTAGTTGACATGGGGCAGGTTCAATCTCGGTTTCTTGGTTTCCTCAGAACAGTGTGACATGGTGTGTGTTGTCTCTTGTTGTTGTGGGTGTGTCAGAGATGTTACCCAATCAGCAGCAACGTGTGTGCAAAGTTGTTTTTATAATAAGTGTTATATCTTCTAAGGGAGAACTTAATATCCACAACATCCCAAATCCTTTGAACGTTTTATTCAAACGGACAGGCATGAAATCTTTGCAAGTTACGAAGCTACTTTCACATGTCTCTAGCTAGCAACAACTTCTTCGGTCTTATTCTACACCGCGAGACAACATCCTGTCAGCATAACATGCTCTGATTCAGAACTCAATGTAATAGCGCCTCCTGCTGGAACACCCTTACTAGCAGCTAACGTCACACAGGGTAAGGAAAATTAACCATTAGTCTTTTGATTAGCGCGAAAGGTGAAACGGAGGCTGGCCTTTGGCGATTACCTTTTGGTTGCACCGGGAAAGAACTTTAGTCATGAATAAATGACTTTCAGTGATAGACTCATTCTCCCAAAATGCACCACAGAGCGCCACAGGAAGTCCTTCCTGCCTGTGGCCATCAAACTCTATAACTCCTCCCTCTAAGTGTCTGACACACAGACACTCAGAGAGGTCTATACTGGACAATATTATCTGTTTTGTGCAATAACACTGGCCTGAAATGTGTGCAATACTCAACTGCTACTATTATTATTATTATTATTATTATTATTATTACTTTTTACCATTGCAACACCTTAATTATGTAAAAACTGTTTCATAATATTCCTTTAACTATGTAAATATCCACACTCCATATATTTCTTTATTTATATTTCTACTATTTGTGCAACCGCAACACAGAGTTTCCCTTCGGGGATCAATAAAGTATTTCTGATTCTGATTCTGATGTTAAAAAATGTATGAATGACTCATTCTTGACAAAAGGCAAAAGAGCTCTGTGTGCGTGTGCACAACTGAATAATGTCGGATTCAGGCTTTTAAAAAGCTGTCAATCAAAATGTACTTCTTGGGCTTGAGCCTTGTGGGGCCTAACTTATAAAGCCCGATTACAGCTCTAGATCAAAGCACCGATGCGGTCTTTACTGGGAATTTGAACCCCCCGACAGGGCGATGCAGGACAGGTGTTTCCGTCCCTCACCTGTTCGTCAGAGATGGCCGCCGTGTTCCTGAAGACGATCCACTCGACTGTCTCGCTGCAGGGCGGCGAGGTCAGGGAGCCGTTGTAGATGAAGTACTTCTCCGTGGAGTTGGGCAGGAGACCTCGTGGGACAAACGGTAACGCCTCTGCACTCTTTCCTGGACGGCAGAGGAGACAGATTTAAAGCAAACAATACAGGAGGAGACGCAAAGACAGGAGACAGATTTAATGCAAGCATTACAGGAGGAGACGCAAAGACAGGAGACAGATTTAATGCAAGCATTACAGGAGGAGACAGATTTAATGCAAGCATTACAGGAGGAGACGCAAAGACAGGAGACAGACAGAAGACACCGGCGTACCGTATCGGCTCACGCTGCTGATCCCGTCTATGATGGCGGCGTAGTTCATATTGTCCTCGCTGCTCGTCTGTGAAAAGAAAACCAACGTAGTTAAAGCTGGCGGGGCATTTAAATAGTGACTCTGAATTTATTCATTTAGGTAAAAATGTGTATTAATCTGCATAAAGAAGCTAAGAAAAGATGGAAAAAATCTCCAAAAGGCATCAAATGACAGATTGGACATTCGTATTATATGTCACAAAAAGTTAGATTTTAGTTCCATCATTTACACTTTCAAAAAGACAGAAAACAAAAAAATGGCGTCTGGAAAAGTTTGAGCACCCTGCAGAGTTAATACCTTGTACCCCCCCCCCCCCCCTTGGCAAGTATCACAGCTTGTAAACGCTTCCTGTAGCCAGCCAAGAGTCTTTAATTCTGGTTTGAGGTATCTTCACCCATTCTTCCTTCCAAAAGTCTTCCAGTTCTTTGAGATTTCTGGGCTGTCTGTCACTCACTGCTTTTTTAAAGGTCTATCCATAGATTTTCCATTCTGTTGAGGTCACGAGATTGTGAAGGCCATGGCAAAACTTTCAGTTTACGCCTCTTGATGTAATCCACTGTGGATTTTGAGCTGTGTTTAGGATCCTTATCCATTTGTAGAAGCCATCCTCTCTTTAACTTCAGCTTTTTCACAGAAGGTATCAAGTAAAATACAGGGGCATAAGTATACCCCCCCATGTTAAAATACAGGGACATAAGTATAACCCCCCCATGTTAAAATACAGGGGCATAAGTATACACATGAGAATAAGTATACTTATGCCCCCTGTATTTTAACATAGGGGGTGTATACTTATGCCCCCTGTATTTTAAGGAAGAAAATTTATTTATTTACAATACCTTATTCATTCACAAAGAAAATTGGTGTCATTAAAGGTTGGATTTTACCTAATTTTTTAATTAAGGCATTAAGATAAATTTCCAAAACATTATTTTTTTTATTCCTCTTTTTAGTCAACTTAAACATGGGTATATAAACTTATGAGCACAACTGTAAATAGCTTACCAGGGTGTCCCGTGTCACATATCTGCATTATGTTGTATGATTGTACTTGTCTTTTAACTTTTGTAAATCAATTGAACCTTGAACCTTGAAAGACGCTGTGAGCACGGAGGGGAGGGGCTGTGTGTGTGTGTGTGTGTATGTGTTTACAGTTACAAAGAGACAGCTTGTGTGAGTGACATGAAGCTGCAGTTGTAAGTATTTATTCAGGCTTCATGACAGGCAGGAAGTGAAACTTTTATGAGAAAAGCCACAGGCTTTGATGTCAGATCCAAAAATACCAAAGTGGGCGTTCATCACCAAAACCAGTCTGACAGGAGATCAACACACGTAAATATTACTGAGAGGTAGAGTAGAAAGGACTGTGGTTTCTGTATGGGTGTTCAGCTAAACAAACCTGAGAGGATTTGGTACAACCTTTCAGATAGTAAGGAGAGAGAAAGTACAGACGACCATACGGCGAGGCCAGATCCAGACCCAGGACTTTCACCTTCCCAAACTAAGCCACCAGACTCCCTCACATTTCAGAGAGTTCAAATCTTTGAAGGCTGGTTGCCGGCAGGGCTGCACAATGAATCGCAATCGTATTGCATTTGCAATATGGACCAGTGCAATATCCAAAATTGCATAGCGCCCCCTCCCAAAATCATCACATACCCTTCACCAAACATAGAGATCGGCATGGGTAACTTTCCATAAGATCATCTCTCAATGCAAATCAAACCAGTTATTAGTCTAACTGGAATAAAACCATGCCAGTATCGGTGTATGGTGAAGGGTATGTGATGATGGGGGGGGGGGATTTTATTTCCAAAGGCCAAGGGAACTTTATGATCCATGAAATAACTGGCCTTTAATAATAAAAAATCTGCCTCTATGGGAATGTAACATAGGGGGGGTGTATACTTATACCCCCTGTATTTTAACATAGGGGGGTGTATACTTATGCCCCCTGTATTTTAACATAGGGGGGTGTATACTTATGCCCCTGTATTTTAACATAGGGGGTGTATACTTATGGCCCTGTATTTTAACATAGGGGGTGTATACTTATGGCCCTGTATTTTAACATAGGGGGTGTATACTTATGCCCCCTTGTATTTTAACATAGGGGGTTGTATACTTATGCCCCCTGTATTTTAACATAGGGGGGTGTATACTTATACCCCCTGTATTTTAACATAGGGGGGTGTATACTTATGCCCCTGTCTTTTAACATAGGGGGTGTATACTTATGGCCCTGTATTTTAACATAGGGGGTGTATACTTATGGCCCTGTATTTTAACATAGGGGGGTGTATACTTATGCCCCCTTGTATTTTAACATAGGGGGGTGTATACTTATGCCCCCTGTATTTTAACATAGGGGGGTGTATACTTATGCCCCCTGTATTTTAAGGAAGAACAATACATTATTCATTCACAAAGAAAATTGGTGTCCTTAAAAGGTTGGATTTTCCTAATTTTTTTAAATAAGAGATTAAGATTTATTTCCAAAAGATGTTTTTTTATTCCTCTTTTTAATCAACTTTAGTATGTGTAAAGCGTGTGTAAACTTATGCAAAAAATCTTGGTTTGGGACAGATCCTTGCATGAATCACAATATAAATAATTTGAATTTCTTTATATTTTCAATTAAAATGATAATTAATGATACAAAAATGGTCATTCCCTCCAAAATCGTGAATCAAATTGCAATATCAGTCAAAATAATCGCAATTAGACATTCTCATATCGTTCAGCCCTGGTTGCCAGTTGGCAGGGTACATTTATTAGCTCCTTTGTGCTGTTTTTGTAGTTTTCCCACCCTGCTCTCCGCCCAAAAACATGCACACACACAGCCTGCAGCTTCACATCTGAAGTTTTTCTGAGTTTCGTTCCAACACGGCCTCTGTCGGTTCGAACACGCCAACCCGGCCGGAGGCAACGCGACGGCACAAAGCAAAACAAAGGGAAGGCATGCATGTGATGCTCGCTACGAGGCCTGGCAGCGAACACAGAACACACACACACGAGAGAAGATATGAATCGAACACTCACTGAGGTGTTACTGCAGCATACTGCTGACACTACCGACAGACTTTGATTCTTTCCCTCAGTCTGACTTTCTCCGTCTTTCTCCAACACAGAGTTCCCCGTAGAACCATCTGTGTTTCAAAGCTGCCAACTTTTCCTTTGGATTTCTGGTGGGCCGGTTAAATCAGACGTTCTTTTGTGAAATAAGCACCAACCTGAACTCCTGTGTTGTGTACAAGAGTAGTGCTCTTCAAATAATGGTTAAAGTTTCAAACCGTTAGCCTGGAGCTAACCACTGTGAGCCCACGCCACTCCAGCAGGGGTCGTTCGGACTTTTCAGCACAAAATCAAAAATGTAAAAAAAAAAAATTAAAAAAACTAACAAAACTGCAACAAAAATGCATGCATGTTTATTGTATGTATTGTATGTACTGTATGTATTGTACATGCGTGTATATGTATGTATTTATGCATGTGTGTGTGTGTGTGTGTGTGTGTGTAGATATGTCTGTATTTTGTGTGTGTGTGTGTGTGTATATATGTATGAGTATTGTGTGTGTGTGTGTGTGTGTGTGTGTGGGGTGGTGTATTTGTTTAGTTGTGGTGGTTGTGTGTGTGTGTGTATGTATTGTATATGGTGTGTGTGTGTTGGTGTGTGGTGTGTGTTTTTGTGTGTGTGTGTGTGTGTGTGTGTATGAATGTATGTGTGTGTGTATGTATTTATGTATATGTATATTTGTATTGTATATGTGTGTAAGTAGCAACACGTTAGTTCTTGGGCATATTTAGATTACAATGACGGTGTTATCCTATTTGTAAAGTGTCTATTTGTCAGTATGTTTTGAAATTTGCCAGCAAGCAGTACTTTACGGGCAGTTGTGCTAAAGTTAGCATGCTAACATAACATAAAGTGGCTGGCAGACACCTCGCAAATTACCTCAGACTTATTTAACGGCTACCAGTAACTAGGTCAATGGATTTTACTGTGTCTATTTCTCGATACTTTTTACAAAATCTAAGCAAGAAAAGGTTAAACAAATAGGATTAATGTTTTAGCACGACAGTCTATGGAGTTTGTCATCCTGAGTACCGCTTCGGTGGAGAGCGACACAGACACAGGCGACACCCCCCAGCGTCTAACGGCACCGTAGGATCGACGCCGTAGCTACGACGTGGAGATGACGCAGGAGCATAAAACAACCTTAAAGCCTTAAAGCTAGTCTGTCTCGATGGATGCACATTGCTGAGATAAAGCCTGACATGTTATTCCCACCTCAAACAGCACGGCGAGCGCTGTGATTCTGCCTCCCGCCTTGATGGTTTCGTCCAAAGAATCAAAGCGATGCGCCTCATAACAGTAGATCTGCATCTGTGGGAGAAAACAGAGAAATGGCAGTGTGGGGGGGGCAGTAGCTCAGTCCAAAAGGAGTTGGGTTGGAATCTGGAGGGTCGTTGGTTCAAGTCCTCGTACAGACTGAAGAACGGAGTGTGGATTGGTAGCTGGACTGTGTGTAGTGTGTAATAACAACAGTGGATGTGCCACATGCCTTTGGTGTGATAGATCTGGATTCAATTGGAAGTTGCTTTGGATAAAAGCGTCCCCTAAATGACATGACATGTCATTTATGAGGAAATTATGTTAAGTCCAGTGAGGCTTCAGAGGAAGAGCACCAGATCTTTTAGAAAATCAGGTGTAGAAAAAGCAAAGAAAAGACCGCCAACCAGTGATTGGTGCGATAATAACATCTTTCAACTTAGACATGGTCATAGTCATTGCTTTGGTTGTAAGGAATACAACATATCTTATATACCTTATTAAAATAGTTTTGAAAATCTGTAATTTTACTTTTACTTAAGTATGTTTTCTTTAACCCTCATGTTGTCCTTGGGTCACATTTGACACGTTTTCAGTTTTTTCATCACAAAGAATGGGCCTTTGAAAATGTCAACATTAGAAATATCAAACAACTTTGGAAAAAACATTAAAAAAAAGGACCCACTACATTGAAAAAGTGACAAAAATGTCAGAAAATGCGATTATTTTTTTTGGTTGACGGGATCCGTTTCTGAGTGGAAAATAAAAAGGTTACTTTGGCAAAGTATCTGTCAACAAAGTCAAATCAAAACTGGAGAATTTTTTCTTAGACTTTTTGTCCCTTTTTTCTGAAATTGGTCCCTTTCTTTGCCCTTTTCATTGCTTTTTTCCAACATTATTGTAGCTTTTTCCAACATTTATTTTGCCTCACCCCCTCTCTCTCCCTCCACTTTTAAAGTAAAGTACTTTTACTAGTAAAAGTAACTAAGTTACTGTAGTAACTAAGTTACTTTTACTCAGAGTAAATTTGAAATTACCTCCTTTATTTCTAATGGAGTAAAACTTCACATCGGCCATTTTATTCGTACTTTCAAAAGTTCATCAAAATAAAGTACTTTTACTTCAGTAGAATCTTTTTGTACTCTTTCCACCTCTGCATATAACTATTACATAAATAGTTTTTTTCTTATGTGTTCTGCCAGTTAATAATACTGAGAAAAAAATGCATTTCTAAAACAGCTGCTATTGTAGAAGGCCGGTAAACGGCTAGTTTAACTGAGGAAAAATGTAAAACCTCAGATCTGAACAACAGACTGAATGGACATAATATTAAGCATGCAGGAATATTCCTGATCTTATTATTGGTTGGTCTACCTCCAGGGGGTATTTGACTCCATCCAGACTGTGTTCGGAGCCGTCTGAGGAGGCGTTGCAGCGCCCCCAGTGGAAGGTGATACGTCCGACTTTGAACTTTGACCGGAGACCTCCTCCGCTGACGTAGAACTCTCCATCCACATTGACCGCCACTGAAACCAGAAATCACAAGAGCAATCAGACGTGTGACCCTGAGAGGGCTGGGTTTTATTACATCTCCAACGGAGGTTACGTGGTTTGTTTGTTCAACTGTCAGCGGGATAACAAAAAAAAACTACTGGCCAAATTTCCAGGAAAGGTGGTGGAAGGGTGGAGCCAGGTCCAAGTTTTGGGTGGATGTTGTTGGTACACGATCCGTCCTGCCTGCACGATGCGTTCTGCACATGTGCAACATGATCACGCACGCGCAGATGATGATCATGATGTACGAAGATTTAAGGCACTGTACAATCTGTTCCACAGTAGCGGTCTGCTGTTAGCCTCCACCGGAAAGCTAACGACGCTAGTTTAGCTAACAGCTATTTTGGCTAACCGCTAGCTGGCAGCTTGATTCAGCCTAAAATAACGTTACTCAAACTAAACAGTGGGGTAACGCAGCTCCAGCTAAATTAAGACTTTACAGTAGATCCGCTGCTACTCTCAGTTCTTTTAAATCAAGGCTGACGACCTTTCTTTTTGATGCTGCCTTTCTTTAAATGAAT
>NC_045740.1:19105903-19107130 GCF_008692095.1 Etheostoma spectabile
CTCATTTCTTTAAATTTCTTATGCTGCAAGGCAAGGCAGCTTTCAGCAACAGGGCAATTCAAAGTGCTTTACACAAAATCAGTTAAACAGATAAAACACAAGTACAAACAGCTAAAAATCATAAGCATTAAAAACTAATAAAACACATGAATAGACAGTTAAAAACAAAATAGAAACATTAGGACACATAAAACACAGAATAAAGTTACAGTGCAGCATAAGAAATTTAAAGAAATGAGCAGTCGTATAAGAAAGACTACATCAAAAAAGAAAAGGTCTTCAGCCTTGATTTAAAAGAACTGAGAGTAGCAGCGGATCTGCAGGTTTCTGTGAGGTTTATTCCAGATATGAGGAGCATAGAAACTGAACGCTGCTTCACCTGTTTAGTTCTGACTCGGGGACAGAAAGTAGACCTGTCCCAGATGACCTGAGAGGTCTGGGGGGTCATAGTGTAGTAGCAGACCTGTCCCAGATGACCTGAGAGGTCTGGGGGGGTCATAGGTAGTAGAGACCTGTCCCAGATGACCTGAGAGGTCTGGGGGGGTCATAGTGTAGTAGCAGATCAGAAATGTTTTTGGATGAACAGCTGATTTTAAAATGAATAATAGACAGAAGTATTTTTGAAAGTATGGGCCCTTACTTGACACAGTTCTGAACGATTAATCCGTGAAAGACTGAAGCTACCACTTTGTGTTTAAGAGTTATGGTTTCTGCTGATCTGAATGATATGTCAGTGTTTTTGTGGTGAGTGATGTGGAAAAGATATGGATTGTGATGGGAGGATGCTGAAAGACTGAAAAGATGGGCGTTGCTGCAGGTGGACATCCGACACTGCTGATGCTTAACCTATATAGTGTGTGTATATATATGTATTGTTGAAATTTACCTTTTTTTTTTTTTTTTTTTTTTTTTTTTTTTTTTTTTGTCGGTGTAAAAGTTGTTGCTGTAACCTGTGGAAAGGCAATAAAAAAAGTTACAAAAAGAAATATTTTGGACCTAAACCGTTAAGGGATTTATAACTAGCAAGAGTGCTGCACTTAACTTTATTCTTGTGTTTTATGTGTCCTAATGGTCTTTTAGTTTTAACTGTCTATTATGTGTTTACGGTTTTTAATGCTTATGATTTTTAACTGTTTGTACTTGTGTTTTATCTGTTTAACTAATTTTAGGTAAAGCACTTTGAATTGCCCTGTTGCTGAAATGTGCTCTACAGATAAAGCTGCCTTG
>NC_045740.1:19107143-19109353 GCF_008692095.1 Etheostoma spectabile
CTAATAATAAAGACAAGTATTGAGTGATTGTATTTTAAATGAGCACAAGTAAAGTAGAACTGACATAACAGCTGTTTTATATTTAAAGAGTTATTTTAACTTTTGAGGGTTACTTTTACACGCTGCCTCAGCTAGCGGTTAGCCGAATTAGCTGTTAGCTAAACTAACGTTAGCTTTCCGGAGGAGGCCAACAGACTTTCTTTAACTGTCTATGTGTGTAACAGATCGTGCAGTGTCGTAAATCCTCGTTCATCATGACATCATCTGCGCATGCGCGAACATGTTGCACATGCGCAGAACGGGTCGTGCCGGAGGGACGGATCGTGTACCGACAGATGTGTAATACACAAGCCATGCTAACTCCCAACTCGTCAACATAGTGACGATTGGTCAGTCTGTACGGACAACACCGGGCGGAGCTGCAGCTCGACAGCGGTGCTGTAAGGTGACGTAGTGTGAAGAGCGACAACGGGACCAAGTAGTAGGAAAGACCCAAAATCTGCAAAAGGACACAGGTTTGGGGGATGGATGGGTCAAACAACAGGACTAGTGTTGTCTCTCTGTCGACCATGCAACTATTTTTTTTCTGTGACAAAAGTAAAATTAAAGTGCCAATATTATGAAAAAAAATAATGCGTCTATGCTTCCACATAGATGCAAACTTGGAAAAAACTATCCATGCTGTTTTGAGTGTGATCCGGTTTCTGATGTCCTCTGTCTTCAGTCTCCAGGTGAGCTGTCCAACATCTGCACACTTTCTACGTCACTAGAACGAGGTGCTAACTGTAGCATGCTAGCATGCAAGTTCTCAATGGCAAAACACTGCTGCAACACCACAGTTGACCATAATCTCCAAAGAACTACTTCCTGTCCTGTTCTACTTCCTGTCCCTGTTCTGCAGGCCCAAGGGCCCTGGTCTAGAAGAAGTCTCCCAGCTGATCCTGCCTTGGACTGACCAAGCTGAGAAAGAGTTTCTAGCGATGGGATCTTACCGAGCTACTGACATGTGCCTCCCAAACAAACAAGACAGTATAGAGTGGGATGTCTCACTCTGGAGCTAAAACTGAGACCTAACACACAGGGTGAAAACCGGATCTCAGCAATGTGCAGTACAACAAAAATATGTGTGTTTTTGAAATGAAACCATAGAACCTGTTCTGGTACCTCCTCAGAATACCATTATAACCTGAAATGGCATAACATGGGGCGCTTTAGAAGTTTGTTGTTGTCTTTTTCAAACACTTTTTTTTTTTTTCACTTTCCTGACATTTTATCATTTTGTTTCGAGGTTTTTGTCACTTTTTCATCGTTCTTCCTTTTTTTTTTTTTTTTTTAAATCACCCAAATTCAATGAAAATTGGAACGGATCATTATTTTTACTTGCGAAGAGCGTTCCATGTTTTTTTTGGATTTTGGGGAAAATTTGGTCACAAAGAAACCCAAATTTCTGAATTAGAAAGTTTTTTAAACAATGCGTCAAGGAAAGGAAACGTCATCACGTGCGACGAACTTACCACCGAATCACTGATCTTCTTCGTGCTTTTGAAGCTTTGAAAGGAACACCAGACCACCTCAAAAATGATTATAAACGTACAGGAGATCAAAAGATGAGAGCTCGCAAACCACACAATGCTCCGCAAACACCATCAGACAATGATCAACACGGGTATCTTCTTCAGTTGGCGGCTTTGTTTGACCGTACAAAGGATCGCCTCGAGGTCGAAACCTTCTTTGATGGTTAATAAGGTGTAGCATTTCTCAGTCCTTTCATCTTCTGTACTCTAATGTCACTCTCAGTCCACAAACCCAAAATCAAACCAGCAAGAACTATTGTCTTGCGCAGATAATATGTGTTTCATGTAGCGCGCTGCAGAAATTCAGTCTTTGCAAAGCATAGAACTGGCAGAAAATTTGGGATACTTACGACTCGGTTTGCTTCAGGTGGGATTCATTCCACCGCTTTGATCTGAGGATACATTAGAACAGTGGTTCTTAACCTGGGGTTCGACCGGTTGAGTCAGTCTCAGGGGTTCGGCGGAAGTCAAGACCCACACCCGACTCTATGTGTTATTGCTAAAAAGCTCTGGAGATTTTCATACCATGTTTGTTACAACATATCTTTGCGGCAATCCTTTCGAGGATGCTGGACGTAAAAACAGAAAAGGAACGACTTGTTGCGAAAATACATAGAGTGGCACTTGCCAAGGTGA
>NC_045740.1:19109378-19114671 GCF_008692095.1 Etheostoma spectabile
TGTTTTTGGTGATTCTTTCCCGTCGTCTGACTTTCTTTCCTCTTTCCCACACAGAGTTCCCCGTAGAAACATCTGTGTTTCAAACTGCCAACTTTTCCTTTGGATTTCTGGTGGGCGGTTAAATCAGCGTTCTTTTGTGAAATAAGCACCAACCTGAAATCCTGTGTTGTGTACAAGAGTATGCTCTTCAAAAATGGTAAAGTTCAAAACCGTGCATGGAGCTAACCACTGTGAGCCACGCCACTCCAGCAGGGTCTTCGGACTTTTCAGCACAAATCAAAATGTAAAAAAAAAAATTAAAAAAACTACAAAACTGCAACAAAAATGCATGCATGTTTATTGTATGTATTGTATGTACTGTATGTATTGTACATGGTGATATGTATGTATTTTGCATGTGTGGTGTGTGTTGTGTGTGTGTGTGTGTGTATATATGTATGTATTTATGTGTGTGTGGTGTGTGTTATATATGTATGTATTTATGTGTGTGTGTGTGTGTGTGTGTGGGGGTGGGTGTATTGTTTAGGTGTGGGTGGTGTGTGTGTGTGTGTATGTTTGATTTAGGTGTGTGGTGTGTGTGGGTGTGTTTGGGGTGTGTGGTGTGTGTGTGTGTGTATGAATGTATGTGTGTGTGTATGTATTTTTGTATATGTATATTTGTATTGTATATGTGTAGTACAACACGTTGTCTTGGGCAATTTAGATTTCAAGGACGGTGTTATCCTGTTTGTAAAGTGTCTATTTGTCAGTATGTTTTTGAAATTTGCCAGCAGCAGTACTTTACGGGCAGTTGTGCTAAAGTTAGCATGAACATAACATAAAGTGGCTGGCAGACACCTGCAAATTACCTCAGACTTATTTAATCGGCTACCAGTAACTAGGTCAAATGGATTTTACGTGTCTATTTCTCGATACTTTTACAAAATCTAGGCAAGAAAAGGTTAAACAAATAGATTAATGTTTTAGCACGACAGTCTATGGGTTTGTCATCCTGAGTACCGCTTCGGTGGAGAGCGACACGACACAGGCGACACCCCCAGCGTCTAACGGCACCGTAGGATCGACGCGTAGCTACGACGTGGAGATGACGCCATGAGAATAAAACAACCTAAAGCCTTAAAGCTAGTCTGTCTCGATGGAGTAGCACATTGCTGGAAAAGCCGACATGTATTCCCACCTCAAACAGCACGGCGAGCGCTGTGATCTGCCTCCGCCTTGATGTTTCGTCCAAAGAATCAAAGCTGATGCGCCTCATAACAGTAGATCTGCATCTGTGGTAGAAAACAGAGAATGCAGTGTGGGGGGGGCATAGCTCAGTCCAAAAGGAGTTGGTTGGAATCTGGAGGGTCGTTGGTTCAAGTCCTCGTACAGACTGAAGAACGGAGTGTGGATTGGTAGCTGGACGTGGTAGTGTGAATAACAACAGTGGATGTGCCACCATGCCTTTGGTGTGATAGATCTGGATTCAATTGGAAGTTGCTTTGATAAAAGCGCCCCTAATGACATGACGTCCATTTATGAGGAAATTATGTTAAGTCCAGTGAGGCTTCAGAGGAAGACACCAGATCTTTTTAGAAATCAGGTGTAAAAAAGCAAAGAAAAGACCGCCAACCAGTGATTGGTGCGATAATAACTCTTTCAACTTAGACATGGTCATAGTCATTGCTTTGGTTGTAAGGAATACAAATATCTTAATACCTTATTAAAATAGTTTTGAAAATCTGTAATTTTACTTTTACTTAAGTATGTTTTCTTAACCCTCATTTGTCCTTGGGTCAATTGACACGTTTTCAGTTTTTTTCATCACAAAGAATGGCTGTTGAAATGTCAACATTAGAAATATCAAAACTTTGGAAAAAACATTAAAAAAGGACCCACATTGAAAAAGTGACAAAATGTCAGAAAATGCGATTATTTTTTTGGTTGACGGGATCCGTTTCTGAGTGGAAAATAAAAAGGTTACTTTGGCAAAGTATCTGTCAACAAAGTCAAATCAAAACTGGAGAATTTTTTTCTTGACTTTTTGTCCCTTTTTTCTGAAATTGGTCCCTTTCTTTGCCCTTTTCATTGCTTTTTCCAACATTATTAGCTTTTTCCAACATTTATTTTGCCTCACCCCTCTCTCTCCCTCCACTTTTAAAGTAAGTACTTTTACTAGTAAAAGTACTAAGTACTGTAGAACTAAGTTACTTTTACTCAGAGTAAATTTGAAATTACCTCCTTTTATTTCTAATGGAGTAAAACTTCACATCGGCATTTTATTCGTACTTTCAAAGTTCATCAAAATAAAGTACTTTTAACTTCAGTAAATCTTTTTGACTCTTTCCAACCTCTGCATTAACATTACATAAATAGTTTTTCTTATGTGTTCTGCCAGTTATAATACTGAGAAAAAAATGCATTTCTAAACAGCTGATTGTAGAAGGCCGTAAACGGCTAGTTTACTGAGGAAAAATGTAAAACCTCAGATCTGAACAACAGACTGAATGGACATAATATTAAGAATGCGGAATATTCCTGATTCTTATTATTGGTGGTATACCTCACAGAGGGTATTTGACTCATCCAGACTGTGTTCGGAGCCGTCTGAGGAGGCGTTGCAGCGCCCCCAGTGGAAGGTGATACTTCCGACTTTGAACTTTGACCGGAGACCCTCCTCCGCTGACGTAGAACTCTCCATCCACATGACCGCCACTGAAACCAGAAATCACAAGAGCAATCAGACGTGTGACCCTGAGAGTGGCTGGGTTTTATTACATCTCCAACGGAGGTTACGTGGTTTGTTGTTTCAACTGTCAGCGGTAACAAAAAAAAACTACTGGCCAAATTTCCAGGAAAGGTGGGGAAGGGTGGAGCCAGGTCCAAGTTTTGGGTGGATGTGGTGGTACACGATCCGTCATTCCTGCACATGCGTTCTGACATGTGCAAAGACACGAGCCCCGCAGATGAGATCATGATGTACGAAGATTTAAGGCACTGTACAATCTGTTCCACAGTACGGTCTGCTGTTAGCCTCCACCGAGAAGACTACGACGCCTAGTTTAGCTACAGCTATTTTGGCTAACCGCTAGCTGGCAGCTTGATTCAGCCTAAAATAACGTTACTCAAACTAAACAGTGGGGTAACGCAGCTCCAGCTAAATTAAGACTTTACAGTAGATCCGCTGCTACTCTCAGTTCTTTAAATCAAGGCTGACGACCTTTCTTTTTGATGCGCCTTTCTTTAAAGAAGCTCATTTCTTTAAATTTCTTATGCTGCAAGGCAAGGCAGCTTTCAGCACCAGGGCAATTCAAAGTGCTTTACACAAATCAGTTAAACAGATAAAACACAAGTACAAACAGCTAAAATCATAAGCTTAAAAACTAATAAAACACATGAATAGACAGTAAAAACAAAATAAAACATTAGACACATAAACACAGAATAAAGTTACAGTGCAGCATAAGAAATTTAAAGAAATGCAGCGAGTAGTAAAGAAAGACTAAATCAAAAAAGAAAAAGGTTTCAGCCTTGATTTAAAAGAACTGAGAGTAGCACGGATCTGCAGGTTTCTGGAGGTTATTCCAGATATGGGAGCATAGAAATGTAACGCTGCTTCACCCTGTTTAGTTCTGACTCTGGGACAGAAAGTAGACCTGTCCCAGATGACCTGAGAGGTCTGGGGGGTCATAGTGTAGTAGCAGACCTGTCCCAGATGACCTGAGAGGTCTGGGGGGGTCATAGGTAGTAGAGACCTGTCCCAGATGACCTGAGAGGTCTGGGGGGTCATAGTGTAGTAGCAGATCAGAAATGTATTTTGGATGAACAGCTGATTTTAAAATGAATAATAGACAGAAGTATTTTTGAAAGTATGGGGCCCTTACTTGACACAGTTCTGAAGATTAATCCGTGAAAGACTGAAGCTACCACTTTGTGTTTAAGAGTATGGTTTCTGCTGATCTGAATGATATGTCAGGTTTTTTGTGGTGGATGTGGAAAAGATATGGAGTTGTGATGGGAGGATGCTGAAAGACTGAAAAGATGGGCGTTGCTGCAGGTGGACACCGACACGCTGATGCTTAACCTATATATGTGTGTGTATATATAGGTATTTGTTGAAATTTACCTTTTTTTTTTTTTTTTTTTTTTTTTTTTTTTTTTTTTTCCGGTGTAAAAGTGTTGCTGTAACCTGTTGGAAAGGCAATAAAAAACAGTACAAAAAGAAAGTATTTTGGACCTAAACCGTTAAGGGATTTATAACAGCAAAGAGTGCTGCATTAACTTATTCTGTGTTTTTATGTGTCCTAATGGTCTATTTAGTTTTAACTGTCTATTATGTGTTTATCGGTTTTTTAATGCTTGATTTTTAACGTTTGTACTTGTGTTATCTGTTTAACTAATTTAGGTAAAGCACTTTGAATTGCCCTGTTGCTGAAATGTGCTCTACAGATAAAGCTGCCTTGCCTTGGCCTAATAATAAAGACAAGTATGAGTGTTGTATTTTAAATAGCACAAGTAAAGTAGAACTGCATAACAGCTGTTTTATATTTAAAGAGTTATTTAACTTTTGAGGGTACTTTTACACGCTGCTCGCTAGCGGTTACCGAATTAGCTGTTAGCTAAACTAACGTTAGCTTTCCGAGGAGCCAACAGACTTTTTTAACTGTCTATGTGGTTAACAGATCGTGCAGTGTCGTAAATCTCGTTCATCATGACATCATCTGCGCATGCGGCGAACAAATGTTGCACATGCGCAGAACGGGTCGTGGCCGGAGGGACGGATCGTGTACCGACAGATGTGTAATACCAAGCCATGCTAACTCCCAACTCGTCAACATATGAGCATTGTATCTGTACGACAACAACCGGCGGAGCTGCAGCTCGACAGCGGTGCTGTAAGGTGACGTAGTGTGAAGACGCACACGGGACCAAGTTAGGAAAGACCCAAAATCTGCAAAAGGACACAGGTTGGGGGATGGATGGGTCACAACAACAGACTAGTGTTGCTCTCTGTCGACCATGCAACTATTTTTTTTCTGTGAAAAGTAAAAACAATTTTAAAAAAAAAAAAGTTGCCAATATTATGAAAAAACTAAGCGTCTATGCTTCCATAGATGCAAACTTGGAAAAAACTATCCATGCTGTTTTGAGTGGGATCCGGTTTCTGAATGTCCTCTGTCTTCAGTCTCCAGGTGAGCTGTCCAACATCTGCACGACTTTCTACGTCACTAGAGACGAGGTGGCTAACTGTAGCATGCTAGCATGCAAGTTCTCAATGGCAAAACACTGCTGCAACACACACTAGTTGACCATA
>NC_045740.1:19114681-19114788 GCF_008692095.1 Etheostoma spectabile
GAACTACTTCCTGTCCCTGTTCTACTTCCTGTCCCTGTTCTGCAGGGCCCAAGTGGCCCTGGTCTAGAAGAAGTCTCCCAGCTGATCCTGCCTTGGACTGACCAAAG
>NC_045740.1:19114804-19123688 GCF_008692095.1 Etheostoma spectabile
CTAGCTGATGGGATCTTACCGAGCTACTGAGCATGTGCAGCTCCCAAACAAACAAAGACAGTATAGAAGTGGGATGTCTCACTCTGGAGCTAAAACTGAGACCTAAACACACAGGGTGGAAACAGGATCTGCAGCAATGTGCAGTACAACAAAAATATGGTGTTTTTTTGAAAATGAAACCATAGAAACCTGTTCTGGTACCTCCTCAGAATACAATTATGAACCTGAAAATGAGCATAACATGGGCGCTTTAGAAGTTTTTGGTTGTCTTTTTCAACACTTTTTTTTCACTTTTCCTGACTATTTTATCATTTTGTTTCGAGGTTTTTGTCACATTTTTCATCGTTCTTCCTTTTTTTTTTTTTTTTTTTAAATCACCCAAAATTCAATGAAAATATGGAACTGATCATTTATTTTACTTGCGAAGAGCGTTCCATGTTTATTTTTTGGGGAAAATTTGGTCAAAAGAAACCCAAATTTCTGAATTAGAAAGTTTTTTAAACAATGCGTCAAAGGAAAGGAATACGTCATCACGTGCGAACGAACCTTACCACCGAAATCACTGATCTGTCTTCTGCTTTTGAAGCTTTGAAAGGAACACAGACCAACCTCAAAATAATGGATTATAAACGTACAGGAGATCAAAAGATGAGAGCTCGCAAACCACACAATGCTCCGCAAACACCATCAGACAATGAATCAACAAGGGGATCTTCTTCAGGTCGGCCTTTGTTTGACCGGACAAAGGATCGCCTCGAGGGTCGAAACCTTCTTTGATGGTCTAATAAAGGTGGAGCATTTCTCAGTCCTTTCATCTTCTGTACTCTAATGTACATCTCAGTCCACAAACTCCAAAATCAAACCAGCAAGAGACTATTGTCTTGCGCAGATAATATGTGTTTCATGTGAGCGCGCTGCAGAAATTCAGTCTTTGCAGAAGCATAGAACTGCAGAAAATTTGGGATACTTTACGGACTCGGTTTGCTTTCAGGTGGGAATTCATTCCACCGCTTTGATCTGAGGATGACATGACATTAGAACAGTGGTTCTTAACCTGGGTTCGACCGGTGAGTCAGTCTCAGGGGTTCGGCGGAAGTCAAGACACACACCCGACTCATATGATGTTATTGCTAAGAAAGCTCTGGAGATTTTCATACCATGTTTGTTACAACATATCTTTGCGAGCAATCCTTTTCGAGGATGCTGGACGTAAAAACGAAGAAAAGGAACAGACTTTGTTGCGAAAATGACATGAGAGTGGCACTTGCCAAGGTGAAGCGGCGCATTTCTGAACTGGTCTCTGGAAAGCAACAGCAGAAGTCACACTGATTTGCAGTAAATATTAATTTTTATGTTTTTGTTTTTGTGTGAAAATCATGTTTTAATGGTTTTGTTCTTTGAACACTGATGTTGATGCACGGTTCATTTTTTGCACCAGTAAAATATCTACCTGTGTTTTGAATTTTATTTTTCCAATTAAGAAGGGTTGGGTGAATGCGCACATGAAACTGGTGGGGGTCAGTACCTCCAACAAGGTTAAGAACCACTGCATTAGAGACATGTGCCCTTTCTAATTGGCAAACGGGGGCTGGAGCTTCTTGTTACACTGCCACCTACAGGTTAGGCGTGCTTGACGCCATTGACGACATGTAGACACGTGTACGTGTAACTGAACACTTTTCTGAAAACTGACAGCTGTTATTTTTTAAACCGGAGGTTGAAATGTCCGTTTATGAAAATTGCCGCCCACGTGTAAATGTAGTCTGAATGTGTTTGGCCTCATTCAGGTCCTCCTTGTAGTCTGCGGTCTGGGTGTGTCTTAGAGCCCAAAAAGTACAACAGGTTGATATTAGGCATTTCCTGATATATTGGTATCGCCGTTTATAATGGCCGAATTTCACCGATTCATTCATCAGAATCATTTATAATGACAAATGATTCTGATGAATGAATATTTAAAGAAATATGGTCAACCATGTTATGAGTGATGGCGTTGCATAGTCTGTCCACCAGAGACCCTCTACCACTTCCTGTTAGTGATTCGCGTTGCATAGTCGTCCACCAAGGACCTCTACAAACGTCCTGTTAGGGATGGGTTTTGCATAGTCTGTCCACCCGAAGGACGCTCTACAACGTCCCTGTTGTGTGGCGTTTGCATAGTCCGTCCCCAGAGGACGCATCTCAACTCTCCCTGTTAATGATGTGTTGCATAGTCTGTCCACCGAGGACGCTCTACAACGTCCGGTAGTGAGGCGTTGCATATCCTGTCCACAGAGGACGCTCTCAACGTTCCCTGTTAGTGATGGCGTTTGCAGTATGTCTGTCCACCAAGGACCGCTCTACACGTTCCTGAGTGATGGTGTTGCATAGTCCTGTCCACCAGACGCTCTACAACGTCCCTGTTAGTGATGGCGTTGCATAGTCTGTCCACCAAGGACGCTCTACAACTCCTTTTAGGATGGTGTTGCATAGTCTGTCCACCAAGGACCTCTACAACGTCCCTGTTAGTGATGGCGTTTGCATAGTCCTGTTCCACCAGAGACGCTCTACAACTCCGTTAGTGAGGTGTTGCATAGTCTGTCCCACCAGAGACGCTCTACAACGTCCGTTTATGATGGCGTGCATAGTCTGTCCCCAGAGGACCTCTTACATAGTCCCTGTTATGATGCGTGCTAGTCTGGCCACCACAGGACGCTGTTGACAACACTGATTATTTTTTTTTGTTATTGTGTTTTTGTTCAAAAGGACTCTAAGTTTCATATCTTAAGTTTGTATTTTTATACATTTTATTTATCAGAACTTTAATAACAGTAATAACACAAATTATTATCATATTATTTTAATCTTATTATATTATAACATTTTATATTATGTTATTAATTATCATATTATAACTAATGTTACGGAAATCTGTTTATGTTTTGTAACGCGTTTCTGGATTTTTTTTTTTAGATACATATCGGCCGATATATCGGAATATCTGATTTTAAAATAACCAAATATTTGCATCGGTATTGGCCTTAAAAATCCTTTATCGTTCGGGCTCTATTGTGTCTTATGTTCTATTTTTTTTTTTCTTTAATCTAATTTCCCATCGAGGAAGGGCAAATATTGACCCAACCTGTCGCTGATTCATTCCTGTTGAAAAGGTTGTTTGCCCCGTATGAAAAGGCATGAACAGATCCATACGCTCCAACCATCAGCTTCTCTACTCAAACTGAGATCTTAATTACGTTGCTGAGTAACGGCCTGGAGCTTTGACAGAGCGGGCATGGATGGCAGTCTGCATGTTTATTGAAATACACAGAGAAACAAGAGGAAAGTATTTGATACAGACTATGTTTACATGGTTGCAGTGGTTTAAAATGTAGACTAGATTTAGATTCCACTGTTGTATGTTTGTTGGAAGATACAGAGAAACAAAGGAAAAGGGTGTTTTTTTGGGGGTGAAGTCAAGAGAAGGGCAGCTGTGTATTATATACCTGAGTTTTGTCTTGTGTTTGTACCATTAAGTTTTAAAAAATGCTTAGTTTTTACAGTATAAGAGCGGTTTTGGTGTTTTGAGTTTTCTCTCGGACACAACTCCAACACAACTGTGGATCGTCATCAGTGTGGAAAGAAGTATTCAGATCCTTTTCTTCAGTAAAAAGTACCTCACTGCCAAAGTCAGCAAGTAAAAGTCCTGCATTCAAAATGTAACTGAAGTAAAAGTCTAAGTATCATCAGGAAATTGTACTTTGCAGTATTAAAGGTAAAGGAAAAATCCTCCCATTTTAGAAAGTGTAAAGGATCCAAACAGGTGTGTTTGATGGGTTAATCATCTCAGCTGGACTCGTAGGCCGTTATATTGTTGACTAGTTTCATTTATAATAAAACATCAGATTTCATGAACTACATGTGGGCAAAAATCGTAGGTGTAAACTAGTGGTGTAAAAACTACAATATCTCTTGGGGCGGCGCCTAGCTCACCCAGCCCCATGTTGGGGTTGGTGTCGAATCCCACCTGTGGCCCTTTGCTGTGTGTCATCCCCCCCCATTTCTCTCCCCCTTTCATGTCTATCCACTGTCACTATAATAAAGGGGAAACAAAATAAATATAATAATTAAAAAAATTATTTTTCTCTGAAATATAGCGGAGTAGAAGTAGAAAGTGGCATGAAAAGAAAAGACTCAAATTAAAGTACCTCAACATTTGTACTTAAGTACAGTACTGGAGTAAATGTACTTACATTCCAACACTGGTAATCGTGCCTTGCATTTAACCACTGTTTCACTTTACTATTACGTGTCTTGAGGAAGGTCCTCGGAACCGAAACATCGAGCGACCAAATGAACTAATGCAGAGGTGACTTAGTGCGCAGAGGAACTCTCTTTCCTTTTTCTTCAGAACGGGTTTCTGTGGTCTGGGCCTTGAACCGTCTCTGGGCCCATTTGTGGGCTGATTAAAACCGGTTTAAGTGCCGTCGGCCTGAATCGTGCTCAGCTTGTCCACCAGACATCTCCGTTAATGAAAGCCTTTGGTGCAGCTGGCGGCCGAACAACAACTACAACAGAGTGCTTCTTATTTCGCTGAGAGTCCCGTTGCTAAGAAGCACCGGACTCGTCTGTCTGGAAGCGTCTGGAAAGGCGAGACGGGATCCTTCTTGTCTACAATTTCACTTAACAATCACCTTGAAAGCGCACTGTACGTTATTGTGTGTCACACCACTTAGAGAGAGGAAATGTCTAAAGGCTCTCAATCCTGTCAAATGACAAAATGGTAACTGTATCCTTTACAATAAAAAAAAGGCCCCATCGCTCATTATCTGTCTGGGAGAAACCGTCATGAGAATTACAGAAGGTCAGCACTTTAAGTAGGGAGTGAAGGAGAGATGAAAGAGGGAAGAAGGAAATAAGGAAACAACTTTTAAGCTCACATAGTCACTTAATAAAAAAACAGCGTTAGAAATGGCTGTAGATGCTTCAACATCATAACACTTGTTCTAACTCAAAGACTGATTCTAGGCTGATTATAGGAGAAATTGGAAAGTATAAATTTTTTTAAATATTACTTACACTTCATGAATCAATTAATAGGAATAAATCATGCTAAAATTAATATCTTATGATCAGGGCAAGACAGAATCCGTCTTTAAAATGCTCATATTTTGGTTATTTTTTTTAGGTTCAAAATTGGATGTAGAAGTTATATTAGAATAGGTTTACATCTTCAAAAAAGACCATATTTTTTTGAACTGCACATTGCTGCAGCTCCTCTTTTCACCCTGTGTGTTGAGCTCTCCGTTTTAGCTACAGAGTGAGACATCTCACTTCTGTTCGATCTTTGTTGGGAATCGCACATGTGCAGTACCTAGGTAAGGACTACTAGCCAGTCAGAAGCAGAGTAATGAGGGCCCTGACATTACCTAAGTAAGGACTACTAGCCAGTCAAAGCAGAGTATGAGGGCCCTGACAGTACCTAGGTAAGACTAGTAGCCAGTCAGAACAGAGATAGGGCCTGACAGTACCTAGGTAGGACTACTAGCCATCAGAAGCAGAGTATGGGGCCGACAGTACCTAGGTGGACACAGCCGTCAGGAGCAGAGTATGAGGCCCTGACAGTACCTAGGTAAGGACTACTAGCCAGTCAGAAGCAGAGTATGAGGCCCTGACGTACCTAGTAAGGACACTAGCCATCCAGAAGCAGAGTATAAGGGCCCTAACAGTACCTAGTAAGGACTACTAGCCATTCAGAAGCAGATATGAGCCCTGACAGTACCTAGGTAAGGACTACTAGCCAGTCAGAAGCAGAGTATGAGGCCCTGATATACCTAGGTATACTACTAGCCTCAGCAAGCTGAGATGAGGGCCCTGACAGTACCTATGTACTACTAGCCAGTCCAAGCAGAGAATGAGGCCCTGAAGTATCCTAGTTCAGGCTACTAGCCAGTCAGAAAGCAGAATATGTTTCAAACGATCTGAATTAAGTATTGTGGTGTTGCGGAGACATCCCGGCCTACACATAGTCTCCTACAAACAATCCTACCAAGATCCTCGCAAAAATCAGAGAATCATCATTTTAATTTCTTTTAATTTTAATAATATTCAATGAAAGTGAGAATGATACAATGATCATTCCCTCCAATACTGTGAATCACATCGCCAAACGCGATATCAGTCAAAATAATCGCAATTAGATAATTTTCCTCGTATCACGCAGCTCTGGTTCTTACCCGTCTTTCCGTCGTTCTTGATGGTGGTCCCGTCGCTCGTCAGGCTCTCCCAGCCATCGAACCGCAGTTTCTGGTACTGCAGCTTCACCTGAGCCAGGTTCTCCTCGATGTTGATGGGAGACTGCTTGGCGTTGCTGCAGGATGGAAACTTCTTGGCCCAGTTGTTTTGATTAAGAGTTCCTGAAGGGTTAGACAGAAACAATGGTCCAGATTAAGCTGGTGTCGTAGACCTCCAACATCAGAAGATTTTATGGTAAGGTTTTAAAGAAAAACACACCCACGGAGTCAGAAAACCAAAGCTAGGAGACATTAACATTAATATGAGTTCACCCAGTGGCTAGAAATGGTGATAGGGTATCCTGCTCTGCCTTTGAGAAAATGAAAGCTCAGATGGGCCGATCTGGAATCTTCCCCTTATGACAATCATAAGGGAAAGGTTACTCCCCTTTCTCCTGCTTTGCCCACCCAGAACTTTGGCCCACCCATGAAGAGAGAGCATCATGGCTTTCAAACGAGCAAAGGGCAGTTGGCCTATATAAAAGAGACTCAGAAGTATTGACCACGTCATATAAGAGCTAGACCAGTATTAGGGACCATAAGGTCTATGTAAAAGAGACTTCAGAAACTTATTAGGGACCACTAGGTCTATATAAAGAGACTTCAGATACAGTATTAGGGACCACTAAGGTTCTATATAAAAGACTTCAGATCGTATTAGGGGACCACTAAGGTTTTATAAAAGAGACTTCAGATACAGTATTAGGACATTAAGGTCTATATAAAAGAAACTTCAGATACAGTATTAGGGACCACTAAGGTCTATGTAAAAGAGACTTCAGATACAGTATTAGGGACCTTAAGGTCTATTAAAAGAGTCTTCAGATACAGTATTAGGGGACCACTAATGTTTCTATAAAAGACTTCAGATACAGTATAGGGGACCACTAAGGTCTATATAAAAGAGACTTCAGATCCAGTATTAGGGGACCACTAAGTTTTATAAAAAGGAACTTCAATACAGTATTAGGGAACACTAAGGTCTATATAAAAGAGACTTCAGTAACAGTATTAGGACCACTAAGGTCTATATAAAAAGGACTTCAGATACCAGTATTAGGGGACCACTAAGGTTTATATAAAAGAGACTTCAGATACGTATTAGGGAACACTAAGGTCATATAAAAGAGACTCAGATACAGTATGAGGGACCACTAAGGTCTATATCAGAGACTTCAGATACAGTATTGGGGACCACTAAGGTCTATATAAAAAACTTCAGAACAGTATTAGGGGACCACTAAGGTTTATATAAAAGAGACTTCAGATACAGTATTAGGGACACTAAGGTCTATATAAGAAGATTCAGATACAGTATTAGGGACCTAAGGTCTATATAAAAGAGACTTCAGATACAGCATAGGGACCACTAAGGTCTATATAAAAGAACCTTCAGATACAGTACAGGGGACCACTAAGTTCTATATAAAAGGACTTCAGATACAGTATAGGGGACCACTAAGGCTATATAAAGAACTTCAGATACAGTATTAGGGACCACTAAGGTCTATATAAAAGAGACTTCAGATACAGTATTAGGGGACCCTAAGGTTCTATAATAAAGAGACTTCAGATACAGTATTAGGGACCACTAAGTCTATTAAAAGAGACTTCAGATACAGTATTAGGACCAAACTAAGGTTATTATAAAGAGACTTCAGATACAGTATTAGGACCACTAAGGTTTATAAAAAGACTTCAGATACAGTATTAGGGACCACTAAGGTCTATTAAGAACGTCAGATACAGTATTAGGGACCACTAAGGTTATATAAAAGAGACTTCAGATACAGTATTAGGGACCACTACGGTCTATATAAAAGAGACTTCAGATAAGTATGGGGACACTAAGGTCTATATAAAAAGACTTCAGATACATATTAGGAGACCACTAAGGTTTATAAAAGAGACTTCAGATACAGTATTAGGGGACACACTAAGGTCTATATAAAAAGAGACTTCAGATACAGTTTAGGAGACCACTAAGGTTTATATAAAAGAGACTTCAGTATACGTATTAGGGACCACTAAGGTCTATATAAAAAGAGACTTCAGATACAGTATTAGGGACCACTAAGGTAAAATCATATAATAATAATTTTCATTTTCACTGTAAATGCATACTCGGTTTTGGTGAGAGAACAATAAGAGGAGCTTTAGGATAATAAAACTGAAACTGTAAATGTAAAAGTACATTTAAAAGTACAGGTGTTGATGATATTCTCCTTTAATTAGACGGACTAACTCATTATGCAGTGAGGTCTTCCAGGTGTGCTGCTCTGTGAGCTAACGAGCTAATAACCTGCAGCTCTTCTGCTCCAGTCTGGCTTTAATATCAGCTCACATTGTTTTCTCTCTTACATCTCTCATGAAGTCAAAGACCGAGATGTTTCAATGTTCAAGCCGACGTTTGTGGAATACAGCCGGCAGCGTTCTGCTAACAACCGCAGCTCCAAAGAAAGAGTTCAGCGTCAGGTTTCCTCTTCGCTTTCAAACACAAAGAGCACGCTGACATGATGGATGGCATCAATACAGCAAGGAAAGTGTTACAGCAAACAACAAATCATCCCTCACAGAGCAGGTCATTCATTCATTCATGTGTGTGTGTGTGTGTG
>NC_045740.1:19123698-19133830 GCF_008692095.1 Etheostoma spectabile
TGGTCACATCTGCTCAGAGTTAAAGTCTTCCCTCAGTGGACGACAACATCTCTGAGGCACGTTTAGGAGAGGAAACACACTGGAAGATGTTTCAGGTGAACAGCAGAAGCAGCTGCGCTCCAGTCTAAATGAACAGAGTAATCTCACTTCAGATAAGTGTGTTTGCTACTAAATAATTTGCACTTTTCATTTCTGTAATTCCCCTTTCACACCGATGGCTCGATCAGGGTTACACCCAGGTCGACTGTGTGTTTCAATGGGAAGCCCCACAGGTGGACAGCAACAAAATACATCTGCTGTATTTTTCAAAATAGGTAATTTAAAATGTACTTTATTACATATTGAGTGAAGTATCGTATTTTGCTGCATTACAAATCCACAGCACAAAACCTTTTTTGGGATGGTCTGAACTAAAATGGCACATTATACCTTTCAGGGTCTTAAATGTGTTAAATGTGTGACATGTGTTATATGCCAACATTATAGGCCGATATATCAGTATCGGCATTTATAATGAATACTGTCTTTTAGAATTAAATCTTCAGCATGTAGAATGAAGATTACATTTTATTCATCAGAATCATTTAAAATAACAAATACATGATTATGATTAATGAATATTTTCAAAATAAAAACGCGACGGTCAACCATGTTATGAGTGATGGCTGTCATAGTCGTCACCAAGAGGCGTCTAAACGCCCTGTTAGTGATGGCTGCATAGTCTGTCCACCAGAGGACGCTCTACACGCCCGTTAGTGATGGCGTTGCATAGTCTGTCCACCAGAGGACGCTCTACAAGTCCCTGTAGTGATGGCGTTGCATAGTCTGTCCATCAGAGGACGCTCTACAACGTCCGTTAGTGATGGCGTTGCATAGTCTGTCCACAGAGGACGCTCTACAACGTCCCTGTTAGTGATGGTGTTGCATAGTCTGTCCACCAGAGGACGCTCTACAACGTCCCGTTAGTGATGGTGTTGCATAGTCTGTCCACCAGAGGACGCTCTACAACGTCCTGTTAGTGATGGTGTTGCATAGTCTGTCCACCAGAGGACGCTCTACAACGTCCCGTTAGTGATGGTGTGCATAGTCTGTCCACAGAGGGCGCTCTACAAGTAACCGTTAGAGATGGCGTTGCATAGTTGTCCACCAGAGGACGCTCTACACGTCCCTGTTAGTGATGGGTTGCATAGTCTGTCCACAGGGACGCTTCTAACGTCCCTGTTAGTGATGGCGTTGCATAGTCTGTCCACCAGAGGACGCTCTACAACGTCCCTGTTAGTGTGGCGTTGCATAGTCTGTCCACCAGAGGACGCGCTACAACGTCCCTGTTAGTGATGGCGTTATAGTCTGTCCACAGAGGACGCTCTACAACGTCCCGTTAGTGATGGGTTGCATAGTCTGTCCACCAGAAGACGTCTACAACGTCCTGGTAGTGATGGCGTTGCATAGTCTGTCCACCAGAGGACGCTCTACAACGTCCGTTGTGATGGTGTTGCATAGTCTGTCCACCAGAGGACGCTCTACAACGTCCCTGTTAGTGATGGGTGTTGCATAGTCTGTCCACCAGAGGACGCTCTACAACGTCCCTGTTAGTGATGGTGTTGCATAGTCTGTCCACCAGAGGACGCTTACAACGTCCCGTTAGTGATGGGTTGCATAGTCTGTCCACCAGAGGACGCTCTACAACGTCCTGTTAGTGATGGGGGTTGCATAGTCTGTACACAGAGGACGCTCTACAACGTCACGTTAGTGATGGTGTTGCATAGTCTGTCCACCAGAGGACGCTCTACAACGAACCGTTAGAGATGGCGTTGCATAGTCTGTCCACCAGAGGACGCTCTACAACGTCCCTGTTAGTGATGGCGTTGCATAGTCTGTCACCAGAGGACGCTCTACAACGTCCCTGTTAGTGATGGCATTGCATAGTCTGTCCACCAGAGGACGCTCTACAACGTCCTGTTAGTGATGGCGTTGCATAGTCTGTCCACCAGAGGACGCTCTACAACGTCCCTGTTAGTGATGGCGTTGCATAGTCTGTCCACCAGAGGACGCCTACAAATCCACGTAGTGATGTGTTAGTCTGTCCAGAGGACGTCTACAACGTCCCCGTTAGTGATGGCGTTGATATCTGTCCACCAGAGGACGCTCTACAAAGTCCCGTTAGTGATGGCGTTGCATAGTCTGTCCACCAGAGGACGCTCTACAACGTCCCCGTTAGTGATGGCGTTGCATAGTCTGTCCCCAGAGGACGCTCTACACGTCCCGTTTTTTGTTTTTTTGTTAATGTGTTTTTGTTGAAAGGACTTCAAGTTTCATATCTTAAGTTTGTATCTTTATACATTTTATTTATCAGAACTTTAATATATTTTGATGTTCTGTTGTGACAATAAAACAAATTATTATCATATCATTTTAGTGAGAACTATAAATAACTACAAATAACTAATGTTAGGGAAATCTGTTCATGTTTTGTAACACGTTTCTGGATTTTATTTTATATATACAGTATATCTCGGCATATCGGATTTGAAGTATGTATATAAATCACGTTATTATGTCCTTCTGCCGGGCTTTAGAAAATTAGTTATTTCCTTTAATTTGGAGTTTAAAAAAAAGAAATGATCAACTCCTTTTCATCGTAATCCATGATTCAGCCTCCACGTGATCCTCTGTTCAGATACAATCCACAGCCTGACGTACAGCTACAACCTGCAGGCTGATCCCGGCATTATTATCATAATTATTACAACTTGCTTATTAAAACCCGTTCCCAGCAAGATGTCAACGAGTACAAACATTTTCCCACTACAGCACAATTGGGTTAGGATGTCTAGATTATGGGTTTTATCCATAATCTAAAATTAGTCATTGAATCGTCATAAAGATAATTAGAGCCATGACTACAGCAGCTTTGGCTTTATTCAAGACTAATAACCATCCTCAAACGGCCTGTAACTGATTCAACGCTTATTATTAATGATCTTCTGTTCATGTTTTATTTTGTTTCTCAGTGTAACTTTCAAATTTAAGTTGCTGTAAAATAAAGAAGAAGCAATTATCATGTATTGAATGCACCACCAGAAACTCGCCTTACCCAAGTATCACAAGTTATATTTGATTTTTAAAAGCCTTTAATTGCTTTTTTTATTCCGATTTGTCGAGCAGGAAACACCCCAGATGTTCAGCGTGATGATCGGTCTCAGTAACATTGCAGATGTTTCGCTAGTTCTTGCTAATTATGTGTTGTTGTGATGTTTTGTGCAGCTGCTGCGCTGTCTGTTAGCAGGCTCCCATCACTCTGGCTGTCCTCGCTCTGATTGGCTGTTCAGAGCTTCCTCCACCAGAGGACAAAGAGCCCGAACCAGGTCAGACAGGCTTCTGGGTCAGGACGGGTATTAGCATGTCAATGGAGAACGGAAACACACACACACACCCACACACACAGACACACACACACACCAGACACACACACACCCACACACAGAGACACACACAACAAACACACACACACACACATACACCCAACACACACACACAGAGACACACACATACGACAACACACAACATACAAATGCACACAGACACACGTAATACACACAAATACAAACACAGAGAGACACACAGAGAGACACACAACACACAAACCACACAAACGCACAAGACCACACACACAGACCACACACACACAGACAGACAAGACAGACACACACACACCGACACACAAACAACACGCACACACACAACACACACAGACACACACATACAAACAACACACACAGACACACACACACACAAACACACACATACAAATGCACACAGACACACATACATACACAACATACAAACACGAGAGACACACACACACACACAATCACATACAAACGCACACACAGACACACACATACATACATAGACACACACACACACACACACAGACAGACAGGCAAACAGATGCACACACACACACCGACAAACAAACAAAAAAAACAAACAAACAAAAAACAAACAAAAACACAACACACCCAACACCACAACACACACACACAGAGGCTCTATAGTTTTATTTCAGAATGTAAAACCTCGATTAACTGATGTAGCAGAAAGGTTTAAAGAAAAGAAATCAAGACAATAAGACAATCCAACGGTTAGCAAGCAGCTAACAGGCGTACGGTACATACCAGTGAACTACATTCTCTTCTTTCACTCAACGCCAGATGTGCATTTGTGTTACAACAGAACAAAATAAGCAAAGTGTCACTCAGAACAGCATCAAGATAAACACAGTTACAGTAAGTCACAGAAACGTCCCAACTTGCTGACTGACCGGATATGTTTCCAGTCTTGTAAACACACAGATGAACTACCTACAGGGTGAGATTTATTTATATCGGTATTTATATATTTAGATGGTCTTTCCCCGAAAAACGCCCACATAAGTTGTTTGTTCAGGCAGCAATGAAGACCTATATTTACATTCAAAGTGGCTTCGCCCTCTAGTGGCAGTAGTTAAGGTGACAAACTATAAGAGTGTCAAATTCACTTATTTTACTTTTTATAGATATTTTGTTGAAGCACCAATTGTCAACCCTAGAATATCACCGCAATATCAACATCGAGGTATCTGGTTAAGAATATCGTGATATCTGATTTCCTCCCTATCGCCCAGCCCTACAGCATACTGTTGCAGTCTTGTAAACACGCAGGTGAAGTACACACAGAGTAAGTACTCTGTTGCTGGCAGAGCGTTTTACTGTCCTAGGTGTGGAGACGCGTGCGACTCACCTGCGTACGACCAGTCGATGTCTTCTGAGAACTTGCGTTGGTTCCTGTATGCATAACCTCCAGCTGCAAGATAGAGAAAAAAGACGATAATTAAAATAATTTCTATGGTGCATTAATGGCAGATTATCTGTCCTAGCGTATGCCGTCTGTACATTTGCGTGGGATTTCCCCCTTTTCTGATCTACACATCCCTGCCTCTGCTGAATTATTTGTATCCCCGGTGGGGACAAAATGTCAGCCCCTCAAAGTGATCAATGCTACTTCACCAATAGACCATTTATTATCATCCCATTAATGCATGTTACTAACTCGACTTCTTCCCTTTCCCGGAGTCTTGTGCTCTCTCGCCCCTCTCCTCTCTCTCCTCTTATCGCTTCCTGCAGGTGTTTCTGGCTCTGGATCTGTGGTTGGAGTCACCTGCTGCCTCCATGTTCCGGCTCCACATCCTCTGCTACAATTCTCCATGTCTGTCTCTCTCTATGTCTCTCTCTCTCTGTATTTGTCTCTTTGTGTGTCTATGTCTCTCACTTTCTCTGTCTCTTTCTCTCAGCCCCAACCGGTCGAGGCAGATGCCCCCCCACCCTGAGCCATGGTTCTGCTCAGGGTCTCTGTTTGTCCTTGCCTCTGTGGCCCAGTGCTTGCTCTTGGTGAATTGTTGGGTTTCTGTAAATAACATCACGGAGTCCGGTGTAGACCTGCTCTTTTATGCAATGAGATAACTGTTGTTGTGATTTGGCGCTAGTTAAATAAAATTGAATTGAATAGAATATTATAGACCTAAGAAGTATTAAACTAAGCGCTACTTACACTGTAACGTAAACGGACTACACTACCATAGAACAATAAAATGAGAGTGGCGGTTGAAAGTCGTGTTAAGCTGCTACAGAGCTACGGGACGCCGGCAACCAGAAGAAGACGTTGTTTAGCCACCAATAGGGGACTGTGAGCCAGGTACAGGCCCCGCCAGATGACAACCTTTCAGAGGCCATGGTAGTGATGTCAAGCCAGAAAAATTCCAGAGGAGCGAAAAAGCGTTTCCTGGGTGAATATGTAGTTTTCACCGCGATGTGAACGCTCTCAGACGTGAAATTGCTGTGTTTTCCATTGAATATTGAAGTGCATATTTAAGTGTTTTGCATGGGTGCTGCCTGAGTACATAAACACTGCCTACTGCCCCCCCCCCCTCCTCTTCCTCATCACCAACGACCAGACAATGAAAATGTCAGTGGATGGTCAAAGGACAGGACTACAGTGGAGCTCTTTTGAGCAACTGGAAGATCTCAATTTTGCTGATGACCTGGCTCTGATCTCAAAAACACACTCACACATCCAACGCAAGACCACCAGATGGCATGACCATGGTAAACAGATAGGCCTCAGGATGAACGTTGGGAAGACCAAGGTCATGAGAATCAACACCAAAACCCACCAACCTATCACAATCGAGGAGCAATCCCTGGGAAGATGTGGTAAAGTTTGTATACCTGGAAAGCAACATTAGCACAGATGGAGGAGCTGATAAAGATGTCGAACTGCGCATCAGCAAAGCAAGATATGCCTTTAGAACACAACCCCAAAATCAGAATCTTCAATATAAAAGGTAAAATATGTCCTATATGGCTGTGAAACCTGGAAAACCACTAAATCAATCATAAATACAACTTCAAGTGTTTATTAACAACTGTCTCAGATACAGTACATACTGAGAATTTGGTGGCCCATCAAGGTATCAAATGTAGACCTGTGGAGACGCATGAACCTCGAGCAAATCCACATTGAAATCAAAAAGTGGGGACGGATCGGTCATACACTTAGGAGGGATCCGAGGAACATAGCAAGACAAGCACTGGATTATGTTCCCCAAGGCAACAGGAAGCAATGGAGACCTAAATCTAACTGGAGGCTGTCCACACTTGATGAACTGACCAAGACGGGGACCTCATGGCAAGAAGTAAAGACCTTAGCGCAGAGGAGAGTGAGGTGAAGATCCATGGTGGACGACCTATGCTCCCAGGGGGCCAAGAGGATTAAATGAATGAAAAAAATGACTGGCCGAGTGGGACTATATTCATGGTGGTATTGCAAGGGGGATTTAATTCTTGCATGTTTTATTATGTTGTGCATGATCAAAAAACACGACCCCCATCCTCTGTTTTTTCACAAATCGCACCCTGAATACAGGTAATATTCGCTCAACAGTCATGAAATACATAGAAGTTAAGGTTGACTCTACAGATTACAGCTTTGGTGCGCTGTAAGGTCGTAAAAAGGTTTACAGAGCTTTTAAATTCCAGAACTGACAGGTTTATTAGTAGGTTGGACCTTAATGGGTTTAATAGTTTAGCTGTCACTGCATTATTAGGGGTTGGATTTCCTTTCCTGCCCGACATCAGGTCACCACTGAGGTTTCATCGAGCGGCTGCCAAACAAAACCAAAACACTGACGCATACGTTACAACTATCCAGCAGCTGGAAACAGCCACGGGCTCTGTTCCAGTGAAACGCTGCGGTGGATCAGTGAGTCACCCACAACTATACAAGTGACCTCGTTTGTCATGGTTTTATTTACTAGGGCCCGAGGAATTATTTCTTCTTTCTTCCGGCAAATTAATCACCTTTTTAAAGCGCCCATGTTCTTCTCATTTTAAGGTTCATAATTGTATTTTGAGGTTGCACCAGAATAGGCTACTTGGTTTCATTTTCTAAAAACACCATATGTTTGTTTTACTGCACATTGTTGCAGATCCTGTTTTCACCCTGTGTGTTTAGGTCTCTGTTTTAGCTCCAGAGTGAGACATCTCACTTCTATACTATCTTTGTTGGGAGCTGCACATGCTCAGTAGATCGGTAAGATCCCATCAGCTAGATAACTCTTTCTCCAGCTTTGGTCAGTCCAAGGCAGGATTAGCTGGGAGACTTCTTCTAGGCCAAGGCCACCTGTGGAATACCTGCACAACAGGGACAGGACGTAGAACAGGGACAGGAAGTAGTTCTTTTGCAGATTATGGTGAACTAGTGTGTGTTGTAGCAGTGTTTTGCCATTGAGAACGAGCTAGCATAGTAGCGCTAGCATGTGCTACAGTTAGCTACCTCGTCTCTAGTGACGTAGAAAGCCGTACAGATGTTGAACAGCTCACCCGGAGACTGAAGACAGAGGACATTCAGAAACCAGATCTCACTCAAAACAACATGGACACAAAATAACCCATAATAAAATATGGGTCCTTTAAGGGGCTTAACATACTCAAAAACTCACCAAAATTGGCGGTTGCCAACCCCGAGCGAGGGCCTGTCCAACGCATTAATTTGGTTCTCTTTCTATAAACCCCCTTTCTAACATAAGATAAGATTTTATAGGAAATTTGTCTTGAACACATACACATATAGTGGGAAGACAGAGATGCTCCACATTAGCTGCATCAATAAAGGCTTTTTAATATTTCCTTCAACAAGAGTGCCTTGGTTTTGATGCTGTTCTTAAACATATGATATAAACTGTTAATATTAATGGCCAAAGCGGTTTCTGTAGAAGTCTATGAGAAAGCGTATAGGCTGAAATATGTGCCAACAGAAACTGAATTTGAATAGTATAGTTTGAAACTGAATTTATTCATTTGGAACTGAAATCCAATAAAATATGATCATGATATGATCTTCATGAAAAATTCAGCACTCTACATATCTTCTCGTTCAGTTCTCACAATTCAAATTCAGTTCACAAAAAAGTTTCTGTGACAGACATCCGGGTGCTTGAAGGATGATGGACGAGGACTCTCACCCAGGAGGCTGGGGCTCCTGTCCTGTTCCTGTCCCGTGTTTCACTTAAATGTACATCTTTTAACCCCACCCATGATCTCTTCATAACCATAACTGAGTGGTTTTACACTGCACGATGAAAGAGTACGCCAAAGGGCACCAATCCTCTGGGTAATACTTGGTTCCACGGCGCCACTGAGCAACGGTCATAAGAATGAACGGGGGCTCCGCCTCCAACACTGTATCCAGTTCTTATTATACATCCATGGTCCTGACCAAGCGTCAGGACCAGCATTTGACGAGTTGATAATGAGAATGTGCGGCCCCAGCAGGCGTGGAACCAGGGACGTTGGGGTTCCTGGTCAGCACCTTAACCCATAAGTCACCAGGGTGTCCCACAGAAGGGGATCTTTAAGGGCGCATTTACCTGCCCTAACAGGTGTACCAACCGACCACACTATATAGGCTCCGCCCTTTTTTGACTATATTAAGACATTTTGGCTCAAAGCGACCAAACAACAAAGCTTTGGTGAGCAATCAGCCAAAACTCACAGACACCGCGGCCATTTTTCGGCACAATCTACAAGAGCGATGCCCTGTCGGCAGCACACAGCTCCCTCATCAACCTTCCTACCTTACGACCTTTCCTCTCGACCTTTGCTGACTGACTCCGACTCAGTAGGGTACATAATGAGGTCCTGCGCTGGGATGTAGGGTGGCGGGTAATTAACACAAGCGGCTGTCCTGGCATCTGTCACGTTAATGAAATGGAGTCAACGCCCCGAGGGCTCGCTGGAGAACAACACCTCATTACCATAATAGAGCGCCGAGGCTCCAACTGAGACACAAAGAGCCGAGGTCACATGACACGGGGAGGGTTTACGGTGACGTGATGAGGTGTGTGTTTACAAGTAGTCGCAATACTGAGAAAAAATGTTGGGAATTCATTGATGGAATGTTCTCCAAGGGGAAAAACATGCACTTATATTTGATTACAATAGGTTTCTTACTCATAAACCCTCATGTTTTAGGGTCTTGTGCAGTAATTGGTTGGATTACGTTCTAGCAACATGCACTGGACTTTTCTTGTCTTTCTTTCTTCAGGCATCACATCATAATGGCTGTAAGTGCTACCTAAGAGTATAAGTTGTTTGTTTTTTTCTTCAAATTTACCACCACCTTTCTATGAGAAACTGCCAAGTTTAGTCCAAGTACCTTTGTTCCAATGAAGGGAAATTTTAAAAGAGTACTTTACTGATTAATCGCTGCCCTTCTATTACACTGTCAGACTCTCAATAGACAGTTTAAAACCACAAGCATCAAAATTGATGCAGCAGAACTAGAAATATCTTCATCCCACCGGTCTTCTGCCTTGACAAAAACCTGGTGCCTCGATACCCATAATGCAACTTGACACTGTAGTTCCAGAAGTGAAAACCCCTAAATGTTTGTTTTATTTACACCAAATCAAAAGCTTTATAGCCACGATTCATCTTGTAGCTGGTAGGCCTGATTCCCGGCTTACAACTCTTCATATAAGCATTTAACAAAATGTCAATGGAGATAGTGAATGGGGGAAGAGGGCAGTCACTGT
>NC_045740.1:19133840-19141728 GCF_008692095.1 Etheostoma spectabile
CAGAGCCACAAAATACATTATACAATTTGTTCACAAATGCAGTAGAACTCCCTGAGACCTGTAAACTGACTGTGATGCAACATCAGTTACCTGTCTAAATATCACATAAAATAAAAAATAAAAAAACAGGTCCTTTAATGCTACAGCATGACCTTTGATTTGACGTTTTGGACACTTTATCTTCCAGCTATCAACGGTTTGTTCGATTCTTTCCTGTTTCAACATGACAATACCCCTCCCCCACCACCAAATCTAACACCCAATCCAAAACCTTTAGGATGAACCTGGAACATTGACTAAAAGCCAGACCTTATTGATGCTGGTGTGGCTGAATGGGAGCAACTCCCTGCAGCCATGTCCCCAAAACCTGGTGGAAGGCCAAAAGCAGATTGAATCCTGTAAGAAAACTCCTCCATGTCCATAGTCAGAACTGTAATTCGTATGTATTCCACGTATTTATTGCTGTATGAACTGCTGCTGTGTAAGAGGGTGATGATCCGCGTAGAAAGATGGTTGTGGTGGATGGTTGGGTCCTAAAACACAGGGTTTTCATGCCGGGGGAGCATAGATGGTGTCCCGGAAGAAGTTAAAGGGGAAAACTTCAAGACTTTCACCAAGGAATCGCATGTCCATGTATCGGGAGTACTACTTAAAAGGTGCTCTAAGCGATGTGTGGTTATGTTACTTCTTGCTGACGTCCTAAGTATTTTTAAACAAAACAAGACTAGCTAGTCAGATTGATTGGTCTGTTTTAGTGGGTTTCATTGTTCAATAGTCCCACAGCAGTGGGGAAGAAGCTGTTTTTGCAGTCCTTGTTCTCAGACTTCAACTCAAATACCTTAAATCTTCTACATGAGTCAAAATGTAGTCCTTGTTACAAACCTCCAAGCAAGAAATCCCCCTCACAGAGTTCAGAGCCTCCTTTCCGAAATTAAATTTCATGACCCGACCTGTCTGTAGTGGGTTCGGCATTAGCGTGCAGTAAATTAGGAGATGAGGTCTCCTGCTGTGTGGTGTTTAGTCCCTCTGAGCCCTGGATGATAGCAGGGTCTAATCCAGGATTACATGTTTGACGGTCTGCAGAGGGAAGAGGTCGCCCGCAGGGCAGCACCTTCAAGCAGGAGGCCAAGTTCCCTTGTGAAGCAGGTGTTTTCCTGGCAGGCTGCCAGTAATCAGACTGCTCTAAAACCAGAGGAGCTGCATCATTAGATTAAGTGTTTATGAGTAATAGGAGATCACAATCACTTTGAAAGTTGGGCTCACATTGGGCTTTAAAACTTCCTGCAGGGTGGATTTTACTGCAGAGGGAGCAGATGGAACGACTTTCTACATAGTTCAATTAATATTTTCCAACTAAGAATTAACACAATATGGCCGGTACTGGAGGTAGAATACATCACATACTGTATGTGCATGTTCAGTACGGTGCCGAAACACAACAAACAATCCTGAAATTTCAACCTTTTATGATTGAAGGTCAGATAATCTAGATGTTTTAGACTGAAGATATGATCACAAGCTGGTCCATTAGCCTGGTCCTACCAGACTCTGGTCCATTAGCCTGGTCCTACCAGACTCTGGTCCATTAGCCTGGTCCTACCAGACTCTGGTCCATCAGCCTGCTCCTACCAGTCTCTGGTTCATTTGCCTGGTCCTACCAGACTATGGTCCATTAGTGGTCCTACCAGACCCGGACCGTTAGCCTGGTTCTACCAGACCCTGGTCCATTTCTTGTCTACCAGACCCTGGTCCATTAGCCTTGTCCTACCAAACCCTGGTCCATAGCCTGGCCACCAGCCTGGCCTTAGCCTGGTCCTACCAGACTCTGGTCCATAGCTGGTCCTACCAAACCCTGGGCATTAGCCTGGTCCTACCAGACCCTGTCCATTAGCCTGGTCTACAGACCTGCATTAGCCTGGTCCTACCAGACTCGGTCCATTAGCCTGGTCCACCAACCTGGTCCATTAGCCTGGTCCTACCAAGACCCGGTCCATTAGCTGGTCCTACCAGATTCAGGAACATTAGCCGGTCCTCCAGACTTTGGTCCATTAGCCAGGCTACACCCAGATCTGGTACATAGCCTGGTCCTACCAGACTCTGGTCATGTCATAGTCGAGAGTCTGGCCACTCTCATTGACAAGTGTTAACTTCCTTGAAGGCGGGAACTCTGTTGAAGTTTAAAACTAATGGATCTGCCCAGAGCCGCTTTGGATCTGCCGTAACCAATCTCTAACGTCAGCTTAGCATTGCTAGCGTTACCCTTAGCTAACTCCTTCACCGCTAACGGAGCGAGCTGGAATATCAAACTTTTCCCGAACCCCGTGGGGGGGGGGGGAATATTTATTTATGCAAGGTGCTATATGAATAAATTGCCATTGCCAACATAATGTATTCTCTGAAACAAGAAAACAAAGCTCTTGTCTTGTTCTTCTAGTCGAACACACGGGACGCTCCAGTCATCTTTTTTGATTCAGTTAAAGTGGAGAAAGTTTAATCCCGGGATATAAAGAGGGTTGAAATGTAGAAACATGATTGAAATCCAGCAGAGAGGAAAACTCTACACTGAAATCTTCTGAGGATTAAAAAGAGTGACAGAGCAACAAAATGGAACTCCTCAGGGAGAAACTCCCCGCCTGAATCACTGTATGACCATACATGAATGAATGGGATTTACAGCAACACATTCCAGCTGTGCTGCAGCCATTTCCTTCAAAGGGCAGCAATGAGGACACAATTAGGAAGAAGTGACATTGTTTGTCTTGTCCTGATGTTTCCGTGTCTGGTGGCATTATTCACTCTGCCGCTTTCACTTAATCACAGACCTCCAACACTCGGCCCCTAGTTTTAAAAAGGTCAGAGGTGAGAAGTTCAAGTAACAAGAAACAGCTTTCATGCGATGAGGACGTTTTTACATCGTTGTCGTTTCCAACACTTTGGTCCAGAGACTAATATCTCAACTCCTACTGGAAGGACTATTTATGGTCATAAGGGCTAAGCCTAAAAAATGAAGGGCTGCTATATGGACTTCAAACAAACTCTCTCCTCTACCTTACACCGCTCCGTAGCCTCCGGTTCAGTCTCTCCAGGATAGTGCGATCTCGCGATGTTGCGATCAACCATTTAACCAATCATTGTGAATTTTGACCAATCACTGCAACTTTTTTGCAAATTTGACCAATCACAGTAGTTTCCCGCAACTTCAACCAATCCCAGCAGTCCCCCTGGGCCGGACTCTGTACCAGCATGTGACTCTGAGAGCCAATAACCAAGCGGGAGGGAGAACGGGTTGACGTCACACGCACGTCGCCATATTCATTTCCTTGTTTAACAAGACGTGTGTGACTCGAACATCTCACATTTACCGACAAAATGTCAGATCAGACCGTCCTGCCAACCTGAATACATTTTGCCATCAATGTACGCTGTAATGATTTTTCACGCTGACGTCGCTGAAGCGGCTGCTGTTTCAATCCTGTCGGCTCTCTGAAGTGGGCGGGGCACGCACACGCACACACACACACACACACACACACACACCATGGATGCAGGACAAACCGGAGATGAGACGTACAGGATGACCTAAATTGAGGACAGCCACGCTCGTTATTGTAAGTCAATGATAAGTTAAAGTCCAAAAACTAACAATGTAAAGATCAACAAGCCACTGACGGACAATGAAAAATTTGATTCATAATAAATTATTATTTTGTCTTAAATCCACCAGCCATTCTCATATTATACCAACATTTGCAGCATCCTGAGCCTTTTAGTTTAATTCTCCCCACAACAAGTTTCCTTTTCCTTTTTTTTTGCTACTTTCTCTGTCTCCCCCGCAACTTCATTGCAACAAACATACCAAAAACATTGCAGATTTTATCGCAATTTTTCACAAAAAGCTCCCGCAGCATCAGGCATTTTGGGCTGCAACAATCTCAAAAAAAGTCTGCGAAATCCTGGAGGGACTGACTGTTGAATTCAGAGACTCCAAAAGTCATCGTTGCATTTTGACGGACATTTATTGATCACAGCGTTCTTCAAATAAACGTGTAAGAATCCATGTGTCCATTGAGCTCCATCAAGGCCCCATATCATGACATTTTCACTTTATGAGGGTTTTTAACATTAATATACGTTCCCCCAGCCTGCCCATGGCCCCCCAGCGGCTAGAAATGGTGATAGGTGTAAACCGAGCCCTGGGTATCCTGCTCTGCCGTTGAGAAAATAAAGCTCAAATGGGCTGATCTGGAATGTTGCTCCTTATGAGGTCATAAGGGGCAAAGTTACCTCCCCTTTCTCTGCTTTGCCCGCCCAGAGAATTTGCTTCAGATACGTATTAGGACCACTAGTCTATATAAAGAGACTTCAGATACAGTATAGGGACCACTATAGGTCTATATAAAAGAGACTTCAGATCAGTATTAGGGACCACTAAGGTCTATAAAAAAGAGAATCAGATACAGTATTAGGGGACCACTAAGGTCTCTATAAAGAGACTTACGAACAGTATAGGGGACACTAAGGTCTATATTAAAAGAGACTTCGATTCAGTATTAGGGGACCACTAAGGTCTATATAAAAGAGATTCAAAGATACAGTATTAGGGGACCACTAAGGTCATATAAAGAGACTTCAGATACAGTATTAGGGACCATAAGGTCTATATAAAGAGACTTCCGATTCAGTATTAGGGACCACTAGGTCTATATAAAGAGACTTCAGATACATATTAGGGACCACTAAGGTCTATATAAACAGACTTCAGATACAGTATTAGGGGACCACTAAGGTCTATAAAAGAGACTTCAGATACAGTGTTAGGGACCCCACTAAGGTCTATATAAAAGAGACTTCAGATCAGTATTAGGGACCACTAAGGTCTATATAAAAGAGACTTCAGATACAGTATTAGGGGACCACTAGGTCTATATAAAGAGACTTCAGATACAGTATTAGGGACCACTAAGGTCTATATAAAAGAGACTTCAGATACAGTATTGGGGACCACTAAGGTCTATATAAAAGAGACTTCAGATACAGTATTAGGGACCACTAAGGTCTATATAAAAGAGACTTCAGAACAGTATTAGGGACCACTAAGGTCTATATAAAGAGGACTCAGATTCAGTATTAGGGACCACTAAGGTCTATATAAAAGAGATTCAGATACAGTATTGGGCCACTAAGTCAAAAGAGACTTCGATACAGTAGGGACCACTAAGGTCTATATAAAAGAGACTTCAGATTCAGTATTAGGGACCCTAAGGTCTATATAAAGAGACTTCAGATACAGTATTAGGGGACCACTAAGGTCTATATAAAGAGACTTCAGATACAGTATTAGGACCATACCGGTCTATATAAAAGAGACTTCCGATTCAGTATTAGGGACCACTAAGGTCTATATAAAAAGAGACTTCAGATACAGTATTAGGGGACACTAAGGTCTATATAACAGACTTCAGATACAGTATTAGGGACCACTAGGTCTATATTAAGAGACTTCAGGACAGTATTAGGGACCACTAAGGTCTATATAAAAGAGACTTCAGATCAGTATTAGGGGACCACTAAGGTCTATATAAAGAGACTTCAGATACAGTATTAGGGGAACCCTAAGGTCTATATAAAAGACTTCAGATACAGTATAGGGACCACTAATGTCTATATAAAAGAGACTTCAGATACAGTATTAGGGACCACCAAGGTCTATATAAAAGAGACTTCAGATACAGTATTAGGACCACTAAGGTCTATATAAAGAGACTTCAGATACAGTATTAGGGACACTAAGGTCTATATAAAAGAGACTTCAGATACAGTATTAGGGACCACTAAGGTCTATATAAAAGAGACTTCAGATACAGGTTATTAGGAGACCACTAAGGTCTATATAAAAGAGACTTGAGACTTTTAAGTAATGGATCTGAAATTGCGAATACTAAAAACTGTGAGGCACATGCTTGTTGACATAAAGACTGATGAGCAGACAGACAGGGCTCCCTGGTCCGGTTTGTCTCGGTGTGACCTTGCACCAGTCAGCCGGGTCAGGACAAACAGGAAGCTGGGAGCGCCGTCTCTGTTACGGTGTTAACAGCAGCTCTGACATAAAACACCTGTCTGCTCCCTAAACAGTACATCAGCAAGCCTCCATTACAGACTGTGTTTGCACTCCGTTCATGGATGGGTGTGTGTCAAGTTTACAAGGAATACCTGTGGAATATAGAGTGTGTGTGTGTTCAGTCAGGTGTGGTTTTAGTGTTGAGCGTCAACAAAATTATCATCTTAGCTCTTTTTTCTCCTTCACACTCAAGTGGCACAGCATAAGATAAGATAATGAGATAACAAAAGATACACTGAAAAAAATGAAGTTATTTTGTATATTACTTATCTTTTAAATTATACTTGTTGTATGTGTCCGTATTGCACCGTGGGTCAGAGAGAAACATATTCTCAATTACTCTGTGCAATAAACTGGACTTTGCAAATTTTACAGAGGAAGTCAGTGAGCTTTAGGGAACGTAATTCGTAACTAGGGTCAGTCTAGTGACTCTCCGTTGTCTTGCGAGCTGGAAAAACCTAATTCTGGTCAGGCCAATCACATTGTGTATAGAGTCGGTGGGCGGGGCTTAACAAAACGATGGCAGAGTTGCGACGGTTAGAGTGAATTCCTCGCTACTTGAAAACAAAGAAGATTTCTTTTGAATGGTCTTTGGCCGCGAAGACTTGGACTTAAGCTCTGAAGTCATTCTTAAAAAAGGAAGACGTGTTTAATCTATCAACCGGCGTTGCTCTGATTGGTTGTGGCGCCATCCTATTGCGTGCAGAGGGAATTTGAAAGACAACCATTTATCCCGCCCCTCGGATCAAGCCCTGCCAATGGGGAGTTCCCAGAACCAACATCTTGATGTGGGTCTGGCTTCTCAGGCTAAGTGAGCTAAGTATGGAGATCATATGAAGATCATATCGCCTTATCATAACATAAAAATCCATTTTAGCCACTCAAATAGGAGGAGTGTTCCTTGGTCGTTCATGAGACAGTTAATATCTATAATTAAAATTGGATCATTGGACTTCGTCTATTTCTGTCTTGTGTTTTTCAGTCGTACCTCCTTTATGTTGCTATATGCTTTATATTTTGTACAAAAAAATAATTCAACGTTAATAGACATGGGTCAATTCTCTGGAGAAAATTTAAATCTCTAAGCCATTTCAGGGATTTTTAATATGTGGGTTAAGAGAAGAATTGGGTTACATTCAATCTCTTCGAGGTGTTCTTGCATTAACAAAAGGCACCAATGTAACTTAAGACCACAGCGACAGTTTCACTCCATCATTTCCTCACCGCGTGTCTGATCCTCTTTGTTGCAGGACAGACGCGACTCATCCGACATGTCCCCGTCGATGTCCGCCGCAGGTTTCAGTTACAGACCACACTGCGTCTGGGACCGAACCTGACACCTGAGCTGGGTTGGAGACCTTTTGTCTCGATAACTACAAAGAAAACAGCTGCTGCGTCTGTCACACAGTACTATGTTAGACAGGAAATGTTAAAAAAAAAAAAAAACATCCCGCAGAGCGCTTTACAACCACTGAATGAAATTTGTGGACAGAGTGAGTAACATGACACTGATGATCTACTTATTCTAATCTATAACGTTGTCAGTCAGCTCTTTACCTTTAACTTCTGTTTGGTCGAGACTGTCCTCCTCGAAAAAAGCTCCCATAAGTGGTTTTTCAAGCAGCAATTACGACCTATATTTAATTTTATAGTGGCAGCTCCACCTCATGGCCGTGGTAATGATGATGGGAGCAAAGCAGAAAGTAATGTGATGAAGTTTAAGAAAATGTCAATGCAAGGAGACAGCCATCTTTGACAGCTAGCTATGGC
>NC_045740.1:19141738-19146572 GCF_008692095.1 Etheostoma spectabile
GGACAAACCATAGTTACCGATCGATGCGATAAGCAAAATATATATAAATAAAAGGCCTATATAGATTATTTTCCTATTATTTTCCATGGGCGGTTGGTAGTTGCTTTAAGCCGCTACAGAGCTTTCGACGCCAGTTACGTTGTTAATGATACTAAAAGTCTCCTTCAGTGTCATATCTAAAACATGCGTGGTCAGGACTATCGGAAATCGCTTTTGACGCAGTTAGGTTAAGGAACAGGTCGTGCGTGGGCTTACGTTTCCATGACACGTGGGACAAGAACGGGACAAACGGTTTGGTTTAGGAAACGTGACCCGTGGGACCCGATCCCCGGTCTCCTGGGTGAAAGTCCTGTGTTGCACCCATCCACCGCCTCAACCAACCTCCCTATGAGGAGTTTCGCGCTTTCATACTGACATACTTGACTGTGAGCCGGGTACAGGCACCGCCAGACAGCGGTGCATTCAGGGGCTGTGGCAGTTAAGTTTAGGCCAGAAAATTTCATATATATAAAAAGTTTAGAAAAAAAAAAAGATCAAGGTTTGGATTTACACACCCTTAAGGAACAAAAATGCATTTTCTGGGTAAAAGTATTTAGTTTTCGCACTTTGTCCAAGTGATGTTGCCGTAGCTAGCTGTCAAAGATGGCGGCTGTTCTGCACATCGTTGTCTTGAGGGTGGATGGGTCAAACAAACACAGGACGTTGAGTCCCGTATGAAAAAGACTTACCTAACGTTCAGCGTGCGATTTTAACCCAAACCACAATCTTTTCCTAAACTTAACTAAGATGTGGAGCCCATGGGGCACAAAATGGCCAATGGTCTGTTGTTTAAAAAGGGAAAAATTCCTGTGACCGTAAAGAAATGAAAAAAAAATCTGTCAAGGAAGCAAAATCAGGAGCAAGAAGAGCCGGAGAAAGAAGGGTGATTTAAGACAAATGGAAAAAGGAAGTTAAGATGGGGGGGGGGGGGGGGGGGGGGGGGGGGGGGGAGTATTATTCGGGTTGAGGACAGAGAGCGGGGGCAACATGCTTATGTTCTTCTGGAAAAGAGTGAATGAGTAGAATAGATTCTATGGAGAGCTCTTGCTCAGCGTCTGTACCCGGAGAAAGAGACCACAACTGTGTCAGTGTGTTTATTCAGCAGAGAGTGGCCGGCTCTGCGCTCCGGTCTGTGGGAGCCCCGCAGCCTCCAGCCGGACGCTGAATAAGAGGATTAGCCGAGCCCTGGGAGAGCCGGGACGTCCACAGGCTGCGGGGGTGAGAACCGGTGCCCACGCCAGAATGTGTCGCAACCCCGCCTCCTCCTCCCCCCCCCGAATCCCTGTCCCTCTTCTGATGCCAAGGGGCCAATGGTCTGAGGAAGGTGGGGGTGGTTTGAGTACTACCAACCACTCAGACTGGGAGGGTACGGCAGGTTAATCTGTGGACAGTCTGGGCTTGTGCTTTATTTAAAGGACCAACCTGGTGGCCCCACGATAGCGTGGTTTGGCACTTTAAGCACGCATGCACACACACAGCAACGTTGTCAGCTGATTCGCTGGTTTATTTTCACATCTCTATGAAACAAAATCCACTTGCAGGGACACGACATGTCCTGCAGATATTAAGGCTGGGTTTTAAAAACAAACGGTTTTCCCATTCAAATTGATTTTCATTTGGATGATCCAATATCATTTCACAAAATCCAGAATTGATCTCCATCTGCATCACATGTAACTATGACCCCTTATGAGGTCATAAGGGGTCAGGCAAAGTGACATTTTCCTGCCATGTGACTTTAAAGCTTCTGCACAAGTGTGGCTACACGATTTTATTTTTAATCAGTGATGTTTTCTGTCACAAAGTTCCGACCATCCACATTTTGTATACATTTTAGTTGTTTTTTTTGTATAAATCTCTTCTGGTCAGTAAACAGAGAACTGGAGCAGCTCGTTGTGTCTGTAGATCCATTAGAGCTACTAAAAACATGCTGGATTGTGGGTTATAGTTCATTTCCTAAATGTCTGACACCTTTCTGTTAGCGAATGTGAGGGAAATGTCCTTCAGAAGCAAAAGAAGAATCATCCCTATGAACAAAAATGTCCTATGAAGGAGGTACTGTAGAAGTGGATGGCTGTTTCCTGTTTCCTACTCAGTCAGTGTTTCATTTAACTTGACCAAAATCTTTCACCCCCTACCTTTACTAATCCATTTACATTCACACCTACACCTTTTGCTGTGAGTTTATGCCTCACATCCAAGTGAAAAGTCAAAGAACACCTTGAATCGTTTTTCCTTAAAGATCATTTCCGTCAATGTAGGTACTTCTGATCACGTTTATTTAACTGTTCATTTTTTGGATAAGTTTGGTTTTTTATTGATTTTTTTGATGCCATAAAAACAGGGTCGAACACCATGATCCACAGCTGCAATTGACTGAGGCAGGTGTATGGGGGGGGGGGGGAATTAGATATCGTGGATCCAATGCCAGATCACTTCTGCGCAGATTCTGCCAAGTTACAAGACGGGGGGGGGGGGGGGGGGGGGGGGGGGGGGGGGGGGCCGTATCCGGGATATTTTGGCTTCACTTTTGAACCGTGGGAGTAGGTGGAGGCTCTTCTTCATCTTTATGTGCTGTCTACATGGTCTGGCTGGGCAGAAACGAAGACCACTGGAGACCACATGTCTGTCTCTAAAGCTTAAAGCCTGTTTTAAGCCTGTGAAAAAACAATTTTGATTCAAGTGCAGCAAATACAACATTTCCAAACTATCTTTGAATCTGTATTTGTGGGAAAACAGAGTTTGACCTTTGTGAGGCTCAGACAGCAGAGGGATTCATCCAAGTGCTTGTGCAGGATTCACACACAGCCGAACCTCTATACAAACTCAGAAAAACCACTACGAGACCACCAACAGGATATCAAAGCGCCACGTCACAGCGCTGCGGGCATTAAACAAATGAAAAGTCTGTTCTACCTTAAAAAAAATAATCACTCCAAACTGCTTCTGGGAGTGTCAACACAGTGGAAAACTCAACTCATCAGCCTCTGGGTTGAAGTTCTGCTCATCGATCAGCCGCTCTCATCTTTCCCTTTTAACTATAAATGGCAAAGAATAAAAGCTGTGGATTATCTACAGGCTGAGTCCATCAGCCCTAAAAGGAGGAGGAAACATGAAAGCTGTTGAGGGGATGAGTACAGGTCACATGTGCACGCCAGGAATGAAGGCAATAAAACAGACTATACTAAATCAACTGTAATGGAAATATGACCCATGAGCGTATAGCAAAATTATTTGTATTTAAGAGGAAACACATGAATATTTAGGACAACTATGTTGGGGGGTTGAGTGTATTCAGACAGAACAGATGACAGAAGAGATGACAAGAGTCGCTAAAAGAATTCAAGATTAAAATGAATATGACGCTTGTTTGATTTAACAACATGATCTAAGCTGGAACGTCTGCAGTCAACCAAACCTGCTTTTTGGTGAAAACTGCGCCTCAGTATCTTTCCGATTTCTTAAAAAAGTACATCAACTTTGTCTCAAAGACAACCCTGAATGTCTTCTTTGTCATTTTTTTGGTGCTGATGTCCACTACTCCTGCATCCTTCAACACAGAAACTTAATAATCCACATAAACTCTGAGAAACGTTTCACACAAAGCAAACACTCTTTTAGTTGTAGTCGACTCCGTCTTTTTCAACAGACCAGTAAGGAAAGCGTTAAAAATGGTCCGACCAATAAGAGATAAATACATGTATGTGTTTTCTGTGTCAGCCTGAGACAAGAAGCCTCTTGTTCTGAATTTATCTTTAAGATAAAAAGGAAGATTTTGTTATGTTCAAAGTCAAGGGCAAATGCAATCAACTTCATCAGTGATGAAGCAGGCTTCAGGTCTCCAAGGAACAAGGATAGTATAAGTGTGCGTAATCAACCTAATTATGATAAGGTCTGTTGTTTTCTCTGTGGCCTAGAGTCAACATATAGGCTGCAAACTAAACAGCAGTGGACCCAGTATTGACCTCTGTGGGATCCCAGATATGTTATCTAAAACGTAAAACTCCAAAGAGAAGACTATTGTTTAGGATATGATCCCGGAAAGTGCTGAGCCAGAGAGTCCTACACATTTGTCAAGCCTTTCAATTTAATTAGGATGTTGTAATCAATTGTGTTGAACCACATTGTGTCAAAATCTAATTAATTAAAAAAAGAGGAACTGTCACAGTTTTCTCATACTATCTAATGTCCCGCTACTAGTTTCTTTGGTATGAGAGTTGTGCCAGTACCCCCTGAGCACGAGAACTACCGCCACGAGTTAAAAAAGTACCTCTGATTCATAGTTTAATAACTTTGAACCATACGAGCGATTACTCACTTTGGTTTCGTTGAATCCTGACGTTTTCGGGTTTCGGCGGTCTTTTCGCGTCTTTCTAGCCTCTACAGGGATTTTCTATCCAGCGGAACTTCAGCCTTTGGGCTTTAATCCATACTGTTATATCCAGATTGTCCACTTTATGTCCATAATTCATCGCGTTTTGGCTCATTTCTGCGCTGGCTCGCCCCTCCGCGTTGCCCTGTCTCTCCTTCTATTGTTTCAGGAAGTTCATGCCCATATATGGGAGATAAAGTCACCCTCTGTTGGAAGGCCAGAGGGGACAAAAATGCTATATACTCTATTAAAGGCCAAATGGTGCACTATTTAGAACATATTTGCTGTATAACATTGCTGTGGGTAATTGTCAAAATATGACATTATTATGTTATTATTGGCATAAGTAAATGTCATGAGAGAAAAAAACGTCTTGACTTTTTTGGAAAAAATGCATGTATTTTGTCAACTGTATAAGTTATA
>NC_045740.1:19146840-19150105 GCF_008692095.1 Etheostoma spectabile
GTTATTATATAAAATAAATCCAGACGGAAATTAAACTGTAAAAATGGCCTCAGGGCTCAGAGCGTTAACTCTTGTGTTGTCTTCCCATCAACCTGCGACTTTGTGTTTTTCTGGGGCGAAATTTTGACAATTTTAAGTTTTTTTTTCTACACATTTGTCAATGTTTTTGTAGATTTTTTTCCCCAATTCTTTGTCACTTTTATTATGTTTTTGTAGTTTGTTTTAACAACTTCTTTTCTCACATTTACCAATTTCTTTTATTACTCCTTTTTAACAAGTTTTTGTCACCTTTGGAGATTTTTTCGATTTAGTTTGGTCACTTCTTTCAGCGTTTGAAAAAATAAATGTTGTTGAATTTTTCTTGCATTTTTGAAGCTTTTTACATAATTCTTTGGTCATAGCTCTGATAAAATTAAGGTGGAAAGGCCCAAAATAATTCTCTTGTAAACGGGTCAATTTGACCCAGAGGACAACAGGAGGGTTAATGCAAACTACTGTTGGAATTACATGACAATTTGTGGAAAAAGGATGATTGATTTTAGTTTTTTTGTTGGGTTTCTTGACATATTTCTGCTTATTTTAATTTAATTGAATGAGGTAATTAGTTTTGTTGTGTCTAGGCGGTTTGGGTGGCTGCTTTTGATTTCGTTTGTCTTTTTAAGTTTCTTTGGTGACCTTTCTTAAAAGTTACCGTTACATCATATGAAGTGAACACTTTATAGGTTTGACATTGTGAATCTAACAAGTTGAACTTGGCCATCTCCCGTCAGTCAACACACTCACTTCTGTGTGTGGTCGTGGTTTTAACTTTTAACTGCGGTGTATTGTCTCTGGTCAACATCTTCCAACACCAGCTTCCCCTCACTGAACTGGGATAAGACTGAACAGCTCTGTGACAGCTTTGTGTGTGTGTGTGTGTGTGTGTGTGTGTGTGTGTGTGTGTGTGTGTGTGTGTGTGTGTGTGTGTGTGTGTGTGTGTGTGTGTGTGTGTGTGTGTGTGTGTGTGTGTGTCTGACCCGGGGGAGAGCAGATGAATAATGGATCTGACAGTCAGGTTTCCATCAGCAGCTTCTCTGGACTGCAGCCAAAGACTCTGCAGCCGTGTTGGTTTAGACTCTGGTCTGATTTATCTGCGTGCTCCGAGCTAAACAAGGACCAGGTTTCTTCTCCTGCTCCAACCAATCAGTCTCAAGTGTCATATCTGTCACGTTGGTGTAATTTTCAGTTGAGGAATATGTCAATTTCGGAGTCGTTATTTTTGTAAACAACCCGTCCCTGTCCTGTGTCCATCTTATCACACTTCAATTCAATGTTTTCCTGGCTCTGGCGCGGGAAGATGACGTTACCAATCCTAAAGAGAAACCTTTACGTATCAAAGTGGGTTTCCAGGTGTTAGGGGAATTTTAATGTTTTGAGAGTAGTGTGAAACCTTTAGTCTTTACAGAGGGAGCTGTGTGAAGTCGGATAAATGTCCTCAAGTCACTAGAGTCAGCGAAGACTTGAAGTATGAAAATGAAAACAATCTGGAGGTGTGGAGTTAGAAAGAAGTGAGCTAAAGTTAAGTGTCGGGCAAAGAGACTAATCGTCTGTAGCCGGGCAGGTATTTCATAGGGGCAATAAGGGGCTTGGCCACCGTGGCCCCCTCAGTTTCCAATCCAATCCACTTTATTTCTATAGCACATTTTACAAACACAACGTTACCAAAGTGCTGCACAGAAAACTCAAACATACAAAACAATTAATATAAAATATTGTAAAAACAAAATATGAGCATCGGGTTTAAAAAATAAAAAAAAACAGATAAAATGAATACATTCTAAAATACAGTAAAACAATAAGAGACATCAGTTTGACCTTTTGTGCTTAAAAAAATAACATGCCTCACGGCCACAGAGGTCTTGATGCCCCGTCCACGCTGCCCCAGCTGATTTAGCCGTCTACGTGCTCTGGTTTGTTGGCATTTCTTTGAACCAATCACAATCCTCTAGGGAAGGCACATTGCCTCTTGGGTTAATTCACCTGTGAGACATCAACACTAAGGAGTATTTTCCAACTTTACAGACTAGTCCAGGTGACAGTTGATGTCCCAAAAAGTCCACCATACAGAAGATGATTGATTTATGGTACAACACTTTCCCTCTTGTTACTGTTGGGAGCAGGATTTAGCTCCAACATTACAAAGGCCTGTGAGCCCCTAAGGCTACTATGCTGAATACCTAAATCCCCGGGGAAGAAGCAGCGGGTTTTCCTTCTTCACCCAGATTCTCCCTAAATGTATGAAGCGTCTGTTCCAAGCAGAGCCGGGTTTTTTTTTTTTTTGTTCTAGCAAACGTGTTTCTAATCTAACCGTACACACACGGTGACGAAACAGTTTGTCAGAGGCCCAGAGAAAAGCTCCTCTAACAGGAAAACGACTTAATTAAACACTGGAGCTGAATGGATGGAAGAGAGTGCCAACGCTGTATCCCACAGCAAAGACAATCAGAGAGGAAGTGTGTGTGTGTGTGTGTGTGTGTGTGTGTGTGTGTGTGTGTGTGTGTGTAAAGCTGTTTTATAAACTTTTACAAACAGATTTACTCTTCATCTCCGGCTTAAAATAAGACAGAAGTTCTAAAAGATTTCTGTACGAACATGTGTCGAGTTGAAAGAATATTTATGAATTTGAGAGCTAATGCTGCATTCAAGTCATGTAGGATTTCTAAGCTGCCAACTGGGGGATAACACCAGTAAACACAGAACAAATCTCCACAGATACTGGCAGTTAAAGCCTATTTAACTTGCCTGGTCCTACCAGACTCTGGTCCATTAGCCTGGTCCTACCAGACTCTGGTCCATTAGCCTGGTCCTACCAGACTCTGATTCATCAGCCTGGTCCTACCAGACTCTGATCATCAGCTGGTCCTACCAGACTCTGAATCATCAGCCTGGTCTACCAAGACTCTGGTCCAGTGCCGTCCTACCAGACTCTGATTCATCAGCCTGGTCCTACCAGACTCTGATTCATAGCCTAGTCCTACCAGACTCTGGTCCATTAGCCTGGTTCTACTAGACTCTGGTCCATTAGCCCGTCCTACCAGACTCTGATTCATCAGCCTGGGTCCTACCAGACTCGGATTATCAGCCTGGTCCTACCAGACTTGGTCCATTAGTCGGTCTACCAGCATCTGATTCATCGCTGGTCCTACCAGACTCAATACGCTGGTCTACCAGGACTGATGCCATCAGCCTGGTCCTACCAGACTCTGATTATCAGCCTGGTCCTACC
>NC_045740.1:19150130-19157669 GCF_008692095.1 Etheostoma spectabile
CGAGTGTTGTGTGTGTGTGTGTGTGTGGTGTGGGTGTGTGTGTTGTGGTGTGTGTGTGTGGGTGTGTGTGTGTGTGTGTGGGTAAGGCTGTATATTATAAACATTTACCAACAGATTATCTTCATCTCGGCTTAAAATAAGACAGAGTTCTAAAAGATTTCTGTACGAACATGTGTCGAGTTGAAAGATATTTATGAATTGAGAGCTAATGCTGCATTCAAGTCATGTAGGATTTTCAAGCTGCCAACTGGGGGAAAGCCAGTAAAAACACAGAAAAATTCCCACAGATACTGGCCGTTAAGGCTATTTAACTTGCCTGGCTACCAGACTCGGTCCATTAGCCTGGTCCTACCAGAATCTGGTCCATTAGCCGTCCTACAGATGATTATCAGCCTGGTCCTACCAGACTTCATCAGCTGGTCCTACCATTGCAGCCTGTTACAGATTGATCATCAGCCTGGTCTACCAGACTTGGTCATTAGCTGGTCTACCAGACTCTGATTCATCAGCCGTGTCCTACCAGACTGATTCTCAGCCTAGTCCTACCAGAACTCGGTCCATTAGCCTGGTTCTCTAGACTCTGGTCCATTAGCCCGGCCTCCAGACTCTGATCATAGAGGTCTCAGACTTGTCCACTGTCATACACTGGCATGCTGGCCTACCAGACTCGTGATCTATCAGCCTGGTCCTACCAGACTCTGGTCATCGATGGTCTACCAGATCTGATCACGCTGGTCCTACCAGACTCTTGGTCATTAGCCTGGTCTACCAGGACTTGATCATCAGCCTGGTCCTACCAGACTCTGATCATCAGGGGCCTAGTTACCAGACTCTGGTCCATTAGGCATGGTCTACTAGACTTGGTCCTAGAGCCTGGTCCTACCAGGACTCTGATTACATAGCCTGGTCTGACCAGGCCTGTTATAAGGCATGGTCACAGAACTGGTCATTAGCCCGGTCCTACCAGACTCTGGTCCATCAGCGCGGTCCTACCAGACTCTGGTCCATTACCTGGTCCCACCAGACTTGGTCCATTAGTCCTGGTCCATCATCTAAGGACTGGTCATCAGCCTGGTTCTACCAGACTCTGGTCCTCAGCCTGGTCCTACCAGACGGTCCATTACCCTGGTCCTAACCAGACTTGGTCCTTAGCATTAAAGCTTGGTTGGAGGTGGGGGGGGTGGGTTGTGCGACGACCACCATTCAAGTCGTATAACCAATCCAACGACTCCAAAGCTGTTCACTTCAGATAAATTAAGCTAAAATAACCGCATAGTTGCCCTTTAAGTTTAGGAAAACAAATGCTCCTCCTTCGATGTCAATGTAGTGAATACAGCAACAAAAAAAACCAACTTGGAATGCTTACGATTTAAAGTGCTTAACTTTTCGTAGCTTTTTGAACAAATGATTCCAGAGAACAGACACAGAATGTGTTTCTGTGTCTGTGTGTGAGCCGCATGTTCCACTTCCCTAGCGACAGACTGAAGATCCCCGCTCCTTTTCCACCTCCTGTGACCCTACAGCCCTGTGGGAATGAAGCCACTCTGCAGAGTCATTGTCTCGGCTACTTGGGGCCGAGTGAGTTGTGTTCACGGTCCAGCGGGACGCGGTCGGCCTCGGCTGAGCATCCCTGCTCTCTCCTTCCCAGCAGGCTTTGCTCTCCGCATGACGCTTCACCGTCAACATGTCGAGTTTTTTACACATCAGCAGCAGAGCGGGGAAGAAGCTGAAGTTGGAGAATTTCTTTTCATGAGAACTCCAAACGATCATCCAAATAGTTGCTGATAAATGTAATAGCTGACAACTATGTGATTAATCTTTGCAGCTCTATTGTTTTTTTTATTAGAAAATGACTCAAACCGATTCATCAATTATCCAAATACAACTAATTCAACTAATCAATTAATCAAAGCAGATGTAGTTCAAAGTTTCTCTTAAAGAGCTGAGTAAGAGCCCTGTGTCCAGATAACCCTGCACCTGTCCTCTCTTCTCTTACCCCTTTTATTCCATTCTTTTCTCTTCTCCCTCACTCTCCCCCTCTCTCCTCTCTCCTCTCAAAGTCAAAGTCTGCTTATTGTCAATTTCTTCACATGTCAAAACATACAAAGAGATCGAAATTGCGTTTCCCTCTTCCCACTGACCAACAAGACATTTTTAAACCAATTTGGTCACAGACAAACATAACATTCAAGTAAACAATATAAAAAGTAAAAATAAGAAGATATATATACAATGAGGAAAATAAGAGCAGCAAAATTTGAGTTAAAAAAATGTATGCGTACGGTCAACAGTCAATGAATAGTGCAAAAGTCAGGCGGTGGTAGCATGTGTGGTGCCGGTTATGTAGAGCAGCAGAAATGTGTCCCAAGTGTTTTAGGACAACAGGACAACAACAACAAGTTTGCAAAGTGTGCAAGTGGAGTAGTAGTGGAAGGCAGCCATTTTGGGTCCAAAAGTGTCAGGTATGTTTAGTAAATGAGGGTAGAGGGGGGAGAGGGGGGAGAGAGTTCAGCATCCTAACAGCCAGGTGTATGAAGATGTTGGTCAGTTCTCTCCTCTCTCCCTCTATCTCTCATCTCCCTCTTCTCCCCTCTTATCCTCTCTCTCTCTCGGCAGGATGTCCCGCCTCCAGATGATGTCAGCGCTACATCATCAGCAGGAGTCGCCCTGCGGGTGCCGCAGCTCTGCTGCCAAACGCGCTAATTGCTTTTTCACCTGCGTGACTCCTCCTGCTCCTTCTTCATCATCAGCACAATCGCCGGCTCATTAGCAGGAGGACGCTTTGTGACGGGACCTTGGGGGACGCGTGACTATTTTGAGGAATGACCTAATTGAAATTCGCAGCGGGGGGGGGGGGGCACAGAGGAAATTATGGATTTTTTTACACTTTGTCCTTCTTCGACCTTGACCCACTTGTGCTGGATCACCCCGTCAGTAACACACACCTCAGTAATGTCCACTAATGACGGCAGATGCTTCTCCTCGTCTTTATAAATCACGTCTTCTCTCTGTAGGAGTCTCAGAGCTGCAAAGATGAACCGATTTGTTGTCAGCTATTAAATTATTCGCCAACTATTTGGATAACTGAGTCATTTTGTTTGAGTCCGCTTGTTAAACGAGAGTATTTCCTTGTTTCTTCTCTCCTCTTCGACAGCAGATTGACTATCTTTGACTTGAGGACAAAACGAGACATTTGAGGACGTCGTCTTGGAAAACCCTGATCTACATCGTCTATATTCTGACATTTATGCCCCAAACAACTAAATTGATTAATCTGGGAAAATAATTGACTGATAAATGAGTTGCAGCCCTAATGAAGTTATTATGGTTACGGGTTTGTTGGTGGAAGCATCAAACATAAAATAAAAATCTCATATATCTGATAGGGACGGGCGATATGGCCTAAAATCCATATTGCAATATACATTGCAGCCTCTTGCAATAACGATATATATCACAATATATAAATTAAAACCCTTTCAGATTACATAGACACTAAGGGTTTTTTTTTAAAGAGAAAGAAATGGAGTATGTAGTTTTGACTGTGCAAAACTGTAATTATACAATATAATGTACACTATTTGCAGAGACTTTAACAAAGAAAAAGCTTAGTGGGTTTCTTTCCAATCACAGATACTTCAAATGAAACATAATAAAGCGCAAAATTAAAGCAGAATACATTTTTTTAAATAAAGAAGATACTTCCAGTATAAGGCACATCTGCTGATCTAAAGAAAATGTTTCAAGGATAAAGGTGTCTTTCCAGTAGTGCCATGCAGGGCTGTAGTCAAGACCACCTTAGTCGAGTCCAAGACAAGTCCAAGACCTGGACTAGTCGAGTCCAATTCAAGAACGAGTCTGAAAAGGTTCGAGTTTAAGACAAGACCGAGTCCAGGACAGAATAAAGGTCTTAAGCATGACAGTATCAAGACAATCATTTTGGGTTTCACTTTCCCTCCAATATTATTATCAACTTAATAAAGACACCTGGACTCAGTCCAGACCAAAAGCCATATTGGGCAAGACCAGTGGCCGAGACAAGTCCAAGTCCAAATACTAGCGAGTCCGAGACAAGTCCGAGACCATAGAAAAACGGTCTTGAGTCCGGACTCGAGTCCAAGACCGGATTTGAGTACTACAGCCCTGGTGCCATGCCATAGACAGTAAAAAAGTGCAAAACAGTGACAGACACACAGACACACAGACACACAGACACACAGACACACAGACACACAGACACACACACACACACACACACACACACACACACACACACACACACACACACACCACTGTGGCCAGGCAGATGAAAAGCTATGTGGGAACGACTTGATCACAGGTCCGTTGCAGCAGCTTAAATCCGACCCATGTCCAAATACTGGAGGAGGAGGAGGAGGAGGAGGATGATGATGATGATGATGATGATGATGATGATGATGATGATGATATGTTTACGGATGATCAATTGTTTGAAAGTATTCATGATCTATATCTTTCTAGCTTTCTGTTGATGATCTACAACTCCTCACCTCTAGATATTTTTCATTTTCAAACTTGTAGTGTTCAACCGACGCGGACTCAAGTGACATCACTTGAGGTCATTCATCAGACTTCACCCAGCAGAGACACTAAAGGCTTTAAGCAACTTTTAAAACGTGCGGCGTATGTCTTCGACACCTGGGGACACACGCTGCTTCCCAAGACAATGGCTCCATCACATTTTACGTACCCACCATTTTTCTCTTGCGCCGACCTCGGCACAAGACGGCGTGACTTCTTAGTGACTTTACGTCTGTTGTGTGTAAGTTGTTGTAATTGTCTTTTTTAACTGTCTTATTGTTTTTTTTATGTTTTTTGGTCCTCGTGGAACTGCCAACCAGGGAGTTATATAGCACTCGAGATGCTATATTGATGCTTGACCCATGAGTCCACTTGCAGGACGAGTGTGACAGCAGGACAGTAACGTTTGATCTTAGACTGTATTCTTGGGGTGCAAATTCTGGTGCGTCCTCTGCGGACAAAAACTCTGGCTGAGTGGATTTTCTTTTACAATAAAATGAATTAATTGTCCACTTGCCTGAGCAGGAGTGGAACAACGAGAACACGTGATACAGAAACACATCCCTGTTCTGACCTGTGGGGTCAAACAGCACATCCGGCAGTTATCAGCTTTGGTTTCACACCGAGACCCTTGCAGCGGCCTCCAGTGACTGGGTGAAAACCTCCATAGCTGCTTCTCATTAGACTTAACTGCTGTAATCGTCCGGCTGGTTTAACCTTTTACAGATTTCTCACGCCTCTAATGGGGGAGGAGACGAAGCTACAGTTGGTTTGGTTTCTCCCAAATTCTTCCCATCTTTGTTGAACAGCTCAGGTGTGTCAACACAACAGGAGGTTGTGGAGGAGGAGGAGGAGGAGGAGGAGGAGGAGGGACAGATGACAGGAGGAGGAGGAACACGAGAGGAGGAGGACCGAAGGAGAGGAGGACCAGAAGGGGGAAGGACAAGAAAGTAGGAGTAAGAAGGACTAGGACCAAAGGAGGGAGTAGGACCAGAAGCGAGGAGGGACCAAGAAGGAGAGGAGAACCAGAAGGAGAAGGACCAAAGGAGGGGACTAGAAGGAGAAGGAAGAAGGCCAGAAGGAGAAGATCTGGACCAAGAGGAGGAGGTAGGACCAGAAGGAGGAGAAGAGGATGGATCAGAGGGGACCAGAAGCGGAGGAGGAGGACCAGAAAGGAGGAGGAGGAGGGGGGGGGGAGGAGGACCAAAAGAAGGAGGAGGAGGACCAGGAAGAGGGGGAGGAGGAGGAGGAGGAGGACAGATCTTCCTCGGACCCTCTGGGGAGAACCATCCACTCTGACAGCTGACCTCTGCAGAGGCTTCAGATGACCTCAGACCTGAATCCACGACTTAGAAACTGCTCCAAAGTTACATTATTTTCCATATTCCATTTAAAAAGAGAACCTAAATCAGTATAAGTGTATTTTTACCCTGATGACCCAGACTCCGCCCCACAGCAATGAAATCCTATCGTGATAAACAATTATGTTGTCTAAATTGATAATAACGAGCACATAATAACTAAATTTTCTCAGAAAATCTATTTTTTGTGCATGTATGTAAACATAGTCAGTATACAACCTGGGGGGAAAAAACATTTTTCTCTATAATAAATTGCACTTGAAACCACATTTTTGATGATTTATGAAAATTTCATTGTAAAAAACCATACAACCCTACAATATCGACGCAATGCCGACATCGATATATTTGGTCGAAAATGTTGTCTTATCGGATTTCTCCATATCGCCCACGTGGCTATAAAATAGGGCTGTGCAATTACTCTAAATTTAATCGTGATTATGATTTTGGCTCCCAATGATCACAAAAACAGAATAATCGAGAAAAACAATTATTTAGCTCATTACGTTTTGCAAGTAAACTCTTGTTTTCTCTTGTGTTCTGACTAAAAAATGAAGTTTTAACAGGAAAAGTATCAAGGCAATTTTCACAGTTGTATGCGTTTTATTTACTGTTGATTTATTAACCTTTCTCACTGTTTAAGTTCAATAATTGCACCATCTGTCCAGAAGTCAACGAGTACGCGTGTATATTGTTTTCCATAATCGAGCAGCCCGGCTTTAAACCCACTCCTGCTGTGTGAAGTTGCCTTGTTAGTCCGACGTTTTACATTGTTGAAACACCCCAACATTTCTGTGAGCCCGTTCCACTTTATTTTACTCCTCTGGAGCCTCTGGAGTCCCGACGCGGTGCCGTCCACCTCGACTCCCTGCTACTGTCAGCTTGTAATGTCGATGGTCGAGGAATTTAAGCTCCTTCTCCTGCTGCACTCAATGGAGGCTGATCTGGATAAGAGGATCAGGCTAATGCCTGAAATGTAAATGTAAATGTTCTGTAAATACTTGAAGAGCCTTGTAGAGGCCCATCGAATCCCTTTGTGCACGGCAACATCTGCGTCAAGCGTCTCCACATCCACCTGCTTAGATCCCCTTCACCAGCCAGTGAATGAGGGGGGGGGGGGGGGGATTGGGGTTGGACTCTGACCCAACCGCGTCCTCCATGCAGGCCTTTTATCGCGCTGGCCTTTTTTTGGGGGGGGGGGGGGTGTTTTCTCATTCAGCGGTTGGAGAGACGAGGGCCATCGAACATGCGGGCTCGGACAGACAGACCACACACTGGCAGGCAGCTGATGAGAGGAGAAAACGAGGGAGGAAAGTGGAGGGCAAATAAAATGGCTCTTCACCAGCTACTCTACGGGGGCTCCGCTTGTTCTCCACTGCATTGGGCCCCAAGTGCTAGTGCTTCCCCCCCCTCCCACCACCTTTTTTAGAGACGCAGGTGCCACCCCGGATCTGCCCGTCTCCATTACAGTGTCCATAGTGGCAGTGGGCACCGAGGAAGAGGAGGAGGAAGAGGAGGGTGGATGCCGTGGTGGCAGAGCACCCAGGCGGACGCCACAGAGACAACATGGTGGCTAACCACAAAAATAAGTAAAAAATAACACCCTGTGACCCCTCAT
>NC_045740.1:19157968-19162405 GCF_008692095.1 Etheostoma spectabile
AAGTAAAAAAAAAAATACCACACTGTGCCCCCTCATCCCTCAGCCACACAGACGAAGAAAACGAGAGAGGAGACAAAGGAGGAGGATTAAAAAAAAAAAAACGTGAAGAGGAGGAGGAAGAGGAGGGGGGACAGACAGTAGAAGGATGAAGGCATGAGGCTCCAAAAAGGGGAGAAATGTGGGACAATAGGGTGACTGAAGATGTTCGGCAGCACACAGAAGTGGTGAAAAGGAGGAAAGAAAATGAGAGATTAAGAGCTGAGGAAAGAAAGAAGGGGAAAAGGAGCTGGACAGGGAAAAACTGTTAAAGAAGACTGAAGAGTAAGAAACCAAAAGAAAGAAAGAAAAGAGATCTGGCCCTAAGAAAAAGCTCTGCAAAAAACAGAAAAAACATCTCAAACCTAACGTTTAAAAGTCTTACACTCCTCTACAAAGTCCTGTTGATTCAAAAAAAAACACTGTTTGAACCCAGAGAACTTCATTTTAAAGTCTAATTTCAAAAGATGCCGAATATGTCGGGACGGAAACGTGTGTCAACCGATCCGAGACATCCAGGATATTTCTCTCTTTTTTTTAGAAGTAAAGGCGTCGCTTTTGGTTTTCAGTGCAGCGTCAGCCTCGTTCTGACGGCTGTTTCAAGACAAGATCAAACTTCAAAGCTCAAGGTGAGACGCACCAACCTGTAAAGCCTCTGGCAACTCAGCCACACCCCCCCAAAAAAAATAATCAATATCTAACATCCCCCAAATATCTAATAACAATTTCCTTTACATAAACTAGACATTTGCACCAGAACTTGATGCAGAAAAGGGACAATCTTGTTGCAGAATAATTCACCTGAATGCAGTAAATGAAGTGTTTGACATGCTTAAAAGTGGAGATCTTTCCCCCCCCCCCATGTTGAACCCAGCTGGATGTATATCTGCTCGAATTTATTATCTTATATACTTTAGTTCCTGATTGAAATCATAAGTGGAATCACTTAGGGCTGGGCGATGGGGAGTAAATCAGATTACACGATATTTTGACCAAATGCCTCGATATTGCGGCGATATTCTAGGGTTGCTTTCAAAAAATATCTTCACACCTAGATATTAGATAAATAATCATCAGTAATGTGGATGTAATGACTAAGTAGGTTAAAGGTAAATAATAGAACAGTTACAGTCCGGTAAATGACATCACTTTACTGTAATGCAGCCTTTAAACCCAGGAAAAGACATTACGTATGTCATATTACAAAATCAAAAATCAAAAAGCTGTTTTATTACAGTGATGTGGGGAACGGAGATCTGAGAGAAGAGTGATGGGAGACACACGGTGAAATGGGGGGGGGGGGGGGGGTAACGAGGCCTGGGGGTGTTAACGAAGACTGAGACTGCTTAACCTGGACTCCATCGCTCTGTTAGGCCTCCAGCTGGAAAGTGTGTGTGTGTGTGTGTGTGTGTGTGTGTGTGACACCCCCACCCACCCCCCCACCCTAACACTGCGCTCCCACACTTCTGCTGCGGCTTCACAGTATGACAGCGTCCTCTCCTCCTCACGCAAACGCTACTAGGACCAATCGCAGTGCCATCATGAGTCATACTTAAAAGCGCCCCTCAACGCCCCCCCTACACACACACACACCACACACACACACACACACACACACACACACTCACTCACTCACACACACACATCCCCTCAACCACCCCTCCCCTCTCCTCAATCTGCCCTCTTACACCTCCCTTCTCTTCTGTAGTCCCCCTCCCCCCCACACCCTTTCTACTTACCAAACAATCTCCCCTCTGACGGCATAATTCACCTGGCCGGGCCGGAGGAGGCGCGGTGCAGGATGGACCCCCCCCCCCCCAGGACCTGGCTGGTGGTTCCCCTCGGCCTCCATTCAGCCGAGGGCCGGTGCGGAGAGAAAGAGGGGCGACTCGGGAGGATTCAGACCGGTGGCCCCTGTGTAGGCCTGAGTGAACGCCGTTGAGCCTAATACCCACTAATCTGGTCATCAAATACCCCCACTGCCACGACTGCAAATCTGCAGGGGGGGGGTCTCCAGACAGTCAGTGGGGCAGCGAGGGACGTCTGCCCAGCCGAAGCTGATTTGGACAGAGATGGGCAGATAAACCGAGAGAGAGAGAGGAGAGAGAGAAGAGATAGAGAGAGAGAGAGAGAGAGAGAGAGACAGAAATGGGAGGAAAGTAAGACGAGGTACAGGTCATCTGAGTGACCACTGGGGGGGGGGGGAATTACCAGACGCCTCCCGATATGATATCATCACGATACTTATGCCATGATACAATATTATTGCAATATTCTGCGATATATTGCAATTTATAACCTTTTTTCCAACTTCTACTTTTTCCCAATTTCTAATAACTTCCCCAAAAGGAAACTTATCAACATCTGTTTTATTTCTTTGTTCATGTCACTTCAATGTTATTGCTGCAAAATGGGATTAACTGACCAACACATATATAATATATAATATGCCCAGAATGCACCTGAACACACCTTCCTGTAAGACCAGCAGGCCCAGAATGCACCTGAACACGCCTCCCTGTAAGACCACCACGCCCAGAATGCACCTGAACACACCTCCCTGTAAGACCAGCACGCCAAGAATGCACCTGAACACACCTCCCTGTAAGACAGCACCCCAAGAATGCACCTGAACACACCTCCCTGTAAGACCAGCACGCCAAGAATGCACCTGAACACACCTCCCTGTAAGACCACCACGCCAAGAATGCACCTGAACACACCTCCCTGTAAGACCAGCACGCCAAGAATGCACCTGAACACACCTCCCTGTAAGACCACCACCCAAGAATGCCCTGAACACACTCCCTTAGACCAGCAACCCCGATAAACTTGAACACACCTCCCTGTAAGACCAGCACGCCCAGAATGCACCTGAACACACCTCCCTGAGACCCACATGCAAGAATGCACCTGAACACACCTCCCTGTAAGACCCACCACGCCAGAATTCACCTGAACCCCCTCCCTGGACCACCACGCCAAGAATGCACCCTAACACACCCCTCCCTGTAAGACCAGCACGCCAAGAATGCACCTGAACACACCTCCCTGTAAGCCCACCAAAACGCCAAGAATGCACCTGAACACACCTCCCTGTAAGACCAGCCCCAAGAATGCACCTGAACACACCTCCCTGTAAGACCCCCACGCCAAGAATGCACCTGAACACACCTCCCGTAAGACCACCACCCATAATGCCCGAACACACCTCCCTGTGACCAACCCCCAAGAATGCACCTGAACACACCTCCCTGTAACCAGCACGCCTAGAATGCACCCTGAACACACCTCCCTGTAAGACCACCACGCCAAGAATCCCCTGACACACCTCCCGGTAGACCAGCACGCCCAGAATAAACTTGAACACACCTCCCTGTAAGACCAGCACGCCCAGAATGCACCTGAAACCACCTCCCTGTAAGCCACACGCCCAGAATAAACTTGCACCACCTCCCTGTAAGACCAGCACGCCCGAATGCACCTGAACCACCTCTCTGAGACCACCCCCGCAAGAATGCACCTGAACACACCTCCCTGTAAGACCACCACATCAAAATGCACCTGAACCCACCTCCCTGTCAGACACCCACACGCAAGAATGCACCTGAACACACCTCCCTGTAAGACCACCAACACGCCAGAATGCACCTGAACACACCTCCCTGTAAGACCACCACGCCTAGATGCACCTGAACACACCTCCCTGTAGACCAACACGCCAGCATGCACCTGAAACAACCACCTCCCTGTAATACTCACACGCCTAGAATGCAACCTGAACCACCTCCCTGTAAGACCACCACGCCAAGAATGCACCTGAACACACCTCCCTGTAAGACCAGCACGCCACTATAACAGGGCGACCATATTTTGATTTCTAAAAAAAGGACACTCGGCCGGCCTCAAGCCATAAATTCAGACCGGCTTCTTAGAGGTTAATGAACATGCTTTATTATGCCTCAATGGTAAAAATGTAACTGAAAGCTGTAACAACCTGAAACAAAATAATAGCTCTCTTTTCACATAAATAAATATGAAATAATGTATATGACCTATTCTGTGTCAGCTCAGCTTTAACTAAATATCTCTTAAAACCTTTTCAGAGTAATAAGATCAGGTTTTTCGGTGTCCACGTGAGCTTTTAGATCTCCAGCAACTTTATTAGATACTGAAACAAATGTACTAGCATAATATATAATAAAATATAATATATATAACGCAGTGTCTCGGGAATTACGTCACGCAACAAAGTACCGTAGTATTGTGTGCAAAGCGACACCTAATTTAAGTACACGCTTAATGCTAATGGTCCCATGAAAAAACAGTGAAAACCGGATATTTTCATGAATTTACAACCCCCCCCCCCGCCCCCGGATGCCTTGGACTTGACGTAAAAAG
>NC_045740.1:19162423-19163193 GCF_008692095.1 Etheostoma spectabile
AGTGGACGTTTGCTCACCCTACACTTTAATTGAAACCGAAACGATAAATAGCTATATCATTTTTAATAAAATCACTCAAACACGCAGGAGTTCAAATGATGAGGCGACATCATTTTAGCAACAAACCAAACAATAAATAACCATATCGTCATTTATAAAATCGATCAAACAAAAAAGTTCTTTCCCATAAGCCATAAGTGTACCTTCTTTTTTTTCTTATTGTGTCTTTTCACACAGACTTGAAAAAATGGGAACCTGTCCTTTAAAAAGAAGAAGACAAACCATAACTCCCATCAGTCATATTCAGCTTGGGCTTGGCATGCTTGGCGTCAGTGGCGTTGGGCCCCTGCATGTGTTTGATGGACTGGCTGCCTGACTGTGACAGCCATCTGTCAGCAGACTCCCTGTTAGACAACAAGGGGCCCGGGGACTCCATGAGCCCGGGTGGAGCGCAGGGCCCGGCTGGCACTGCCCATTCACAAATATCTTTTGGGAGGACAGATGGTGGCGAGTCTTCTCCTCATGTGTCTTTTCTTCCATCCACCATTCCAGCGCTGCCTCCTCAGCGAGCTGGCGCCTCCTTTGTGCCTCGACGTTTCACCAGAGCGTCATTTTTAAATAAAAATATGAACAAAAAACAGCCCAAATGAAAAGGGAGGAGGCGTGAGGGAGCACGGGGGCTTTCTGCAGGTACCAGACCGTCCAGCACAGGCCCGGGAACAAAAGCTTTCACATCTCTTCATCTAAAACTGGCTCCGACCAGCTCTCAC
>NC_045740.1:19163203-19173244 GCF_008692095.1 Etheostoma spectabile
CCTTAATCTTTGTTCCATGTCCCTACCCCCCCGAAAAGATTCAACCAAGCAGATCAGTGTCCTCTCTGGCACGCTGTGATTGTACCGTACGGTAGGGAGGGAAAACCAAAAGATTAGGAGCTGGAAACCCATCCACTGACAAATCCTGATCCACCTCCACTGACTTCTATAAGCTCTTCGACCCTTCAGGACACTCTGGTGGGTCCCTGATAACCAGACTGTCCGCCCATGTGAGTCGTTGGTTCAAGCAGCAATTATGACTTATATATACACGTTTATAGTGCCAGCGCCCTCTAGTGGCCGTAGTATATATGAAGGGAGCAGCGCATGATGTAAGGATGTCGATATCCTTTACGCCGGAAAATCCGCCAGATTTCGATCATTTAGGCCGGATATACTTCGCCTTGGGCTTCATTTGTGTTGGCGTCCTAACCTCCGGTGGATTTCTGAGGACTATGGTTACCTGGTCCTAAGATCTCTGCAGGGTGAATCCAGACAGCTAGCTAGACTATCTGTCCTATCTGAGACTCTGGTTACTGTCCTAAATCTCTGCAGGGTAAATCCAGACCGCTAGCTAACATCTGTCAATCTGAGGACTCATGGTTACCGCATCTTCATTTTTTGTAACAGGCAGGTTGGGAACATGCCACCACAGTCCAAACACACACGGCACTCTTAACCCTGAAAACACCACAAAAAAAAAACAAATTTCACAGCAAAGACAAGAGTCCTCTCTCCAAAAACCCTGAACAACTGTGAGATTGGTTCAACATCACAACAAGTCTCGTCCCGATCAGACACCTCGGGGCCTTGCTGCTTAAATGAGCTTGCACAATCACAACACCTTTACAATATGCTGAGATTTTCAGGGGGGGGGTTTCCCCCCCCCCCCCCCCCCCCCCCCCAACCCCCCCCCCGTCTATATTTGAAGAGGTAGATTTGTTCCTCTCAAAAATTATGAAAGACAAGACAATCCCTAAAGGAGGTAAAAATAACCATGCAAGAGGCTCAAAAACATGTTTATGTCCTTCTTAGGGTTACGGTAACAGTTGAATCTGTGAATATTTTGTAGTTTCTTCACTCCTCTGTGACAGTACAGAGAAATGTGATGAACGTAACATAACTAATGAGCATCTTGTGCGACATTTACGCCACATAACATAACTAATGAACGTCTTTTGCGACATTTACGCCACATAACATAACTAATGAAATCTTTGCGACATTTACGCCACATAACATAACTAATGAACGTCTTTTGAGCATTTACGCCACATAACATAATAATGAACGTCTTTTGCGACATTACGCCACATACATAATAATGAACGTCTTTTGCGACATACGCCATAACATAACTAATGAGCATTTTTGCGACATTTAAGCCACATAACATACTATGAACGTCTTTTGCGACATTTACGCCACAAACATAACTAATGAACGTCTTTTGCACAATTTACGCCATAACATACTAATGAACGTCTTTGCGACATTTACGCCACATAACATACATAATGAAGTCTTGACATTTACGCCACATACAAACTAATGAACGTCTTTTGCGACATTTACGCCAAATAACATAACTAATGAAAATCTTATGCGACATTTACGCCACATAACATAACTAATGAACGTCTTTTGCGACATTTACGCCCCATAACATAACTAATGAACGTCTTTTGCGACATTTACGCCACATAACATAAAATGAAGTCTTTTGCGACATTTACGCACACATAAACTAATGAACGTCTTTGCGAATTTACGCCACATAACATAACAAATGAACGTCTTTTGCGACATTTACGGCACATAACATAACTAATGAAATCTTTTGCGACATTTACGCCACATAACATAACTAATGAACGTCTTTTGCGACATTTACGCCACATAACATAACTAATGAAAATCTTGCGACATTTACGCCACATAACATAACTAATGAACGTCTTTTGCGACATTTACGCCACATAACATAACTAATGAACGTCTTTTGCGACATTTACGCCACATAACATAACTAATGAAAATCTTTTGCGACATTTACGCCACATAACATAACTAATGAACGTCTTTTGCGACATTTACGCCACATAACATAACTAATGAACGTCTTTTGCGACATTTACGCCACATAACATAACTAATGAACGTCTTTTGCGACATTTACGCCACATAACATAACTAATGAACGTCTTTTGCGACATTTACGCCATTAACATAACTAATGAAAATCTTTTGCGACATTTACGCCACATAACATAACTAATGAACGTCTTTTGCGACATTTACGCCACATAACATAACTAATGAAAATCTTATGCGACATTTACGCCACATAACATAACTAATGAACGTCTTTTGCAACATTTACGCCACATAACATAACTAATGAACGTCTTTTGCGACATTTACGCCACATAACATAACTAATGAAATCTTTGCGACACTTTACGCCACATAACAAACTAATGAACGTCTTTGCAACATACTACGCCACATAACATATCTAATGACATCTTTAGCGCATTTACGCCCACATAACATAACTAATGAACGTCTTTTGCGACATTTACGCCACATAACATATCTAATGAACATCTTTAGCGACATTTACGCCACATAACATAACTAATGAACGTCTTTTGCGACATTTACGCCACATAACATATCTAATGAACATCTTTAGCAACATTTACGCCTGCCGTCCACACTACTGCGGCGTTTCTGAGCCTGTAAAACGGAGACATTTGGAAACGCTGCTGTCCCCAATTTGGTTTAAAAACTCCACCTTTATTTAGAAGACGTAGATTTGTCCCCCTCAATACATATGAAAGACAAAACACTTCCCAAAAAAAGACGTTAAAAAATATCCATTCAGGTAGGCCCATCGGCTATCCTTCTTAGGGCCAAAAGTTGAATCTGTCTCAGCTTCATTACAGCATTGAGGAAAAACAAAAAGTGAATGTTCACATCCCAAAATTACAAATCATATTGTCAAATATCCGGGTCCAGCTCTACTTCTTACCAGTAAATATATGTTTTTCTACGATTTCATGACGACCACCCAATGGTGATACTAAACCAACCCTTGAACTCATATATATATATATATTAAAAAAAAAAAACACACACACACACACACACACACACACACACTGGGTGGTTTAGTACCACCCAATGGTGATACTAGACATCCATCTCACGCCTTCAATTGTGTAAAATGCTGCTGCTCGCTTTTTAACCAATCCATCTAGACGTGCACACGTCCCTCCCGTTCTCTACACCCTGCATCGGCTCCCGGTGCGTTTTACAACAGATTTTAAGATTTTATTGTCTGTTTTTAAGGATTTAAAATGATCTCGCTCCTGAGTGTTTGTCTGAAATTTTAACTTTGTGGGAGTACAACCGGTCACTGTGGTCTTCAAACCAGTTGGTTTTAGAAGTCCCAAGGTCCAGGTACAAACAGAGGGTGGGGGTGGGGGGGACTCTGGAACAAGTTACCCCCCCCCCATGATATTTGCTATATTACAGATGTCGCTCTTTTTAGGTTCAAACTCAAAACACATCTGTGTAGTCCGACTTTTAATACGTAGCAGCGGTGTGACAACTTCATTCTTTTGTTTCTTTGTGACCTTTTCTGATTTTACTGGTTTTCTATGTTTACTCTGTCTATTGTATGTTGTGATTTAACTCATTCTGTTAAACACTTTGGACCCTGCTGGTTGCTGTAAAGTGCTATATAAATACATTTTTGATTGACTGATTGATACTGAACCAACCGTATATATATATATATGTACACACTTTTCACCATTGGGTGGTTTAGTACCACCCAATGGTGATACTGAACCAACCCTTGAACTTATATATACTTTTATATTCAATTCGAGGGAATTTCCCCATCGTGGGATGAATAAAGTATTATCTAATCTTCTCTCCTACACCAAAATAAAAGTTCTGTACAAGGCTTCAGGGCGGGAAATACACCAGTTCTGTGTTAGCTTGCAGTGTTTTCATTGGTATCTGTTTCTGAGAAGCAGTACGGGACAACTGCTGCTGTTGTAGCCAGATATGGAGCCTCTGACACCCGTAATAAGCCAGTCAGGCTACCGTGTCCAAAGCCCTCTTTTCATGGTTGACAGCTCCGGTTTGGAGCTGATACGTGACGCCCTGCGTCCCTCAAAACGTTTTAATTTGCGATGTAGAGCAGACGGAGAAGAAGAGAAAACACGAGATATCTCAGTCTCACGAGCAAATCTGTTCGGTTTGTTTTAAAAAAAGGAAAAAAAATATATGGACTCCTTTACTTGGATGTTTTATAAGAAGCACAACACGTTAAGCACAGCCGTCTAAATTCTCGAAATACAACATAGAAAATAAGTCTAATTCAAACAAAAACTAGAATACAGATATGCAGACAGCACGAGGGCTTCTTGGGCTTGTTGGGTCCAGAGCACCTGCGCAATCACACCAAAGTTCGCGCAGCAAAAAATCCAACTCGGTCTCGATACAATTTTAACATTTAAGGAAGTTTCAGGGTTTCTGAGTCATTCGAGGACAAAACATGAATGAAAGCCCGTCTTACCTTGTTGGCAGAACCAGATAAAGTGTGCAGCCAGGAGCAGCCAGCAGCCTGTAGTCTCCATTTTGGGGATAAAAAAAAAGCTCGCGGACGGTAAATAAACAAATGAGAGTGTGATGTTCGGGGAGCTGGTCCCGGTCGGCCCGCCGCCCTCACAGCTCCATGCGGCTCCGCCTGCCTGCCTGCCTGCCTGCCTCTCGGTCCGAGGGGGTTTTACTGCCGTGTGCGCGTGAGGTACAGATCCCGGGTCCCGGTGCGTCCGCTCTCCTCCACATGCACCGACTGACTGACTGGAGCCGAGCCGCCAGACTGAAGCTGTGCACCGCCCACCGCCCGCAGACACACCGGCCCGTCTTCCTCCACACATCCACCTCCACCAAACAGTTATTAGACTGACATGTTTTACAGTTTTACATGTATTTATTCGGTTATTTAAAGGTATCTTAGAGTGACATGACACTGTAATTATGTCATAATATTATCAACAAGTTTATGACATAACGCTCATTTGGTTTTGTCATGACAAGTTATGGTTAGGGTGCATGTGTCATGAATGTGTCATGACTGTCTTATGTAGATGCCTTCAAGTAAAGTGCCACCATTTATTATTTCACTCTTTTATTATTATTATCATATCTTTTAACCAAGAATTACAAGAGCAGAGTCATTGTTTATGAATTATGAAAAGTCAAGAGGGAGTTGAAAGATAAGATTGTCCGAAAATAAATACATTTATTATATTACAAGAGGATGCAAGCCTGGAGAATGGGAATTTAAAAAAAAAAAAAAAGGAAAGCAATTGAGTGGAGGAATATCCATAGCAATAGGCCTAAGTAAAAAAAACAAAGGGAGGCGGGGAAAAGAAAATGAATAAAAAAGAAATTTGATCGGAAAAGGGGGAATGAGGTGAATAAAGGGAAGAAAAGAGGATAATCAGGGAAGAAAGACATAACTGCCCACCCAACAAATTCTGAAGAGCCACCAAACACATTTTATTATTCTACAAACTACAGTGATTTGCAGGGCTGGATTACATTGAGCCCCAGGGGCCAGAAGTGGGCTTTGGGCCCCCCATAGACCCCCATGTTCCTCAATCAGAATATAAACTGAAATATTAAAGCGACTCTTATACAAGTGTCTCAGATATATCTATAATCTTCATCGATTTACTTATCTTCAACCGCTTGTCCGGGTGGTGAGGGAAAGCAGCTCCAGCAGGGGACCCCACAATGAAGATTTTTTTATTATAATATTGACAAAGGCAAAAAAAAAAAAAAAAAAAAAAAAAAAAAAATACGGTACATTCACAATTTGACAAAACAGTTAACAAAACAACTTGAGGGGACATAAAAATGTAAAAATAATGACGCAGGCGGTGCGAAAAGCTCCTTAATTTCCACTTTTAATGTACTTTTGTATACAAACTACCTTTGTAAGTGATGTGAAAATTCACACACAGACTCTCAGATGTGTGTGAATAAATGTGTGACTCTATTTGCAATTTTGGAGGCGATCGCTCAGGAGAACACAGCGAAAAGACGGGAAACTGCGTCCGACCGGATGTGTGGGAACATGGACACAGTTATGTTTTATGTTGATGTACTGTATGTGGGTGATGTTCGCACATGCTCAGGTGATAATCCTGTTTTACGACGATTTACGCTGCACAAACTGTTCCGCGGCCTGATACCATATGGCAATGAATCGCTAAGGGGAGTGTGGAGGAAACTGAAGGTTTGCAGTGACAGAAAGACTCAGACGTCATTCCACATGTCACCAAAATGGTGTATGTTCATGTAACATGTGCAAACTCCTTTCTTATTTTGGATTGGCAATCACGTAAACACCTCGTAATGCACAGGGAGAAAATGAAATATCCTAAAAAAAAGTTTACCAAATACCTCAATATCGATGTTGCGGCGATATTGTAGGGTTGACAACTGGTGCTTTCACACAATATGCACACAATGAGATTTTTGATAAATAATCATCAGTTATGTCGATATAATAAATATGTGGGTAAATGCAAATAATAGAACAGCTATAGCGGTCAGAAAATGACGTCATTTTACTGTAATGCAGCCTATAAAACAAGGAAAAGACACTTGTGTCATATCAGGATATTACAATATCCAAAATTTAAGATGATATCTAGCCACATACATACATTTAAAATTCCTTTATTTGACGCCATTTTGCTTACTCAGTCTACCATATAATCATTGTCTATTGTTTGCCTGTATTTCTTGTGTGTTTACTTGTTTGTGTGTTTTTGTTTTTTGCTTTCATTGAAAAAAATGCTGCTGCTGTAACAACAAAATTTCCCCGTCGTGGGATGAATAAAGAATAATCTAATCCAATCTAATTCTGTATATCGATATCGATATAATATCGACATATTGCCCAGCCCTATGTGAGCTACATTTAAAAACATCACAACATAACAACGGCTCCAAGGCGTAGTACACAGATGTCAATATGTGGTTTTGCATCAGTGACAATGAGTACTTAATTTAAATATCTTATGAATAACATAAAATGTATAGTATATACGCCGCCAGTTGAGCCGCCTGGCCACCAGGTATTTCAACGCAAGCGTGATACAAATCACGGGAAACCATCACATTTTCTACTACGTATTTATGCACATGTGCATGTCGGATGGTGCATGCGGCACAGATCGCGTACCGACGATGTACTCTAGCACTCGTGTGGATGCAAAACAAAAACAACAAACAACCAAAATGCTCTTCATTCATTCTCACAATAGTCATTATCTTTAACGTGGTTTATCAAAACGTCCTGTAGATAAAAAATTGTTTGAATCTGATCGCAGAGTCTCTCTATCAAAATGAGGGGATGGGATCGGCCGTGGCTCTGTTTCCTCCTCCGAGCGAGGCGCAGCAGACCGCGGCCAGCAGGGAGTCGTTAACACAACGTAAAGAATAATGGAGTGAAACGGCCCGAGGAGAGTGTCTCTTTGTTTTTGAGTGTGTGTGCGGGAGTTCACAGAGCAGCCGACCTCTGACCCCCGGGAGACGCTTCCACCTCGCCCTGAAATGGAGACCAAAACATCCGCGGTGACCCAGAAATCCCAATTCACTCTGGGAATGTGGAACAAGTTTGTGTGTGTGTGTGTGTGTGTGTGTGTGTGTGTGTGTGTGTGTGTGTGTGTGTGTGTGTGTGTGTGTGTGTGTGTGTGTGTGCGTGCGTGCGTGTGTAGTACAGTTTATGTGAAAAGGAGAAAGGATATTACACTTTTAAAGTACGCAGTTTTTCATGCACACACAAGCCAAGTTTCCAATCCTGTCTGTTGACTGAAGAACGAATCAGAGTTCATCACTTATTAAACGCTGCTCTTCGCTCTAAATTTGCATTTCTGATTAAGCCACTTGTCAAACTGCTGAATAAAAGTCACACAGTAAATACAAAGTGAAATCCCATCACTTGCTTTCTTGTTCTTTTCTCTCCCATTAATCATCTGGTGACCCCATGGAGGGGCCCGACCCCTAGCTTGGGAAACACTGGACTTAAACTAGCTGTCTAGTCATTTAAAATACAACATTTTATGCTGTAATGCATCAGTATGAATGTCACATAGATTAATAAAGCCATCAGTGGCCTGCGGAACAATACCTTTACTTTTGATTCTTTGAGTAGATTTGAATGCAGAACTTACTGGACTTAACCTGTAATAAAGTACTTTTAACTTGTGGTATTGGTACTTTTACTTAGGTAAGGTATCTGAATACTTCTGAAGGGGCCATGCACACAGACAGTTCTGCACTGATGCCTAAAATCCTGCAGGTGTTTTTTAAGGGAAATTAGAGCTGATTTTTTGCAAGATTTGCCAATACAGAGGGGCTCAAAAGTTTGGGCGCCCAAACTTTTGCAGATGCCACTTTTTTTGGATTTTGGTTATTTTTAAAGTGTAAATGATGGAGAAATAAAATCTCACTTTTTGTGACATATTATACGAATGTCTGATCTGTCATTTGATGCCTTTTGGAGATTTTTCCATCTTTTCTTGGCTTCTTTATGCACATCACTACACATTTTTACCTGGGGGGCCCAAACTTTCGAGCCCCACTGTAAACTATAGGATCTTTACTCTCTTTCAGGTCACTTCGTTCTCCCCCAATGGGTAAGGGTCCCAGGTCCAACCGGGTTATTTTTTGCCCTGTGGCCCCCCAACGAGTTTTTAAAAATCTCAAAATTCTTTGCCAATCCATTTTGTTGACTCAATAGTGAGCGTGATGTATCATCTCTGCTAAAAAAGTCTCCTTGTGTTGATTTCAGTGGAAATGAATGGAGAATAATGGCTGCCTGGACATTGACAAATCAACCTAAATACTGATAAAATGAACATTATATTTAGTTTTCTCTTTCTCAGAGCTCCGCTCCTTTCTCCCACATGATGCAACGTGGCGTTGTATTTCCTCACCGAGCCCTCGCAAACCTTTAAGTAAAGTTTCCCTCGGTTCAGTTTCAATCACTGGCTCATTTTTTTTTTTTTTTTTTTAACCTCACAATAAACGACCACACCACCCCCTCCTTTATCTGAGCGAATATATTTGCATAATTTACTCTGGATTATCTTTAATTTATGCAGAAACTGCTTTCCCCTTGTTAGGTTGAATGTTTCCAAGGGGGATAATAAAATTAGTTGTACCCCCACAGAGAGCCCATTCAGGGAATTTCTTTTTTTTTTTTAGCTTTCGGACAGTTTTCCAAGACTTTTCCTACAAACTGCACTCCGACTCAAAGTGATTTTTCCCTCCAACACGAGCCGGAAGTGATCTCTAGAGAAAAACCAAAGGCCAGATAGGGAGACAGACTTTATTTCCCCTTTCAACTCTTTAGTATCTCTTAGTATTGAATGTGAATCATTCAGCAGAGCCGTTTCTCACGCTGCCCAGCCCACTCTGATCCAACAGCAGAAGAGATTTCCAGGACATAACAAGCTGCTGTGAAGAGGCAGGAAACAGTTCTGCACAGATTAATACTTTTATTGATCCTGCAGGGAGAGCAGAGGGAAACAGCCGCTGATCAATCGACCTATCGGCACAGGAAGTGGATGTTGTGACGGGTGCAGGAGTAGACCATTGACTGTGTATTGATGGACAGCGTGTGTGTGACGTCACCCATTGGTTTGTGGGTGATCTGCTATGAGTCGTTGAGTTTTCTGCTACGGGCGCAGCCATCCTGGTTGTGGGTGTGACCATTGTAGACGAGAGGGAGGAGTCCTTACACTCTACGTTACGTTACACACTTTCACTGGCAATCACTTCATAGCCACGCCCTAAATCACCTTCTGCATTATCACCGATTTGAAATCAACGAGACCATAATTCAAAAAATGAACGTCATTCTGTGGTGCAGAAGACTTAAAACTAGCGATAGAGACCATGAACTCATTATGAAAATGTTTACTGAGGTAATGAATC